>NW_027437184.1:39437748-39460748 GCF_033239565.1 Halichoeres trimaculatus
CTTCCTAAATCTCTCTGGGGTCTGGCCTCACCTGATTTTTGCAGATGTTCACAACTTTGAGCAGAGAAACAAACAACACAGACGTTAGCCGCTAAATTTTTCATCGCGGATGATGCATTCACCGGACTTTGTAATTCTCAAATATAGCACAAGTTGCTGTGCAAATATATGGTTTATGAATTTTACAAATAATGTGTAATAAGTTATTCTATTTGGCTGTTGCGGAAAATACGCCAAGTATGACATTAGTTATCACTGAAATAAAAAACGTTTTGCAGTGTTTGAGAGAAATAATTACTGTAAATCCCTAGCCGTCCATGAGCGACGCAAGTATAATTACGTCACTGTTAGCGGCTGGTGAGTGAGTGAGTGAGTAGTGTTGGAAATGTTGTTTTAATTTAGCTGATGTAGTCCACTACATCTAATTCACTATATAGTGAGGAGTGAGTAGAGAATGAGTGAATGATTTCGGACACAACCTAAGATAAAAGTTTCTGTCTCCTCCTTGCTCAGTGTTGCTCTTACAACCTTCCTGAATCACTCTTAAGCTAAGACTCCTTGCTAGGAATTTTTAGTTAGGAGCTCTCTGAGAGGACTCTGAGAACCTTTGTGAATATGGGCCACGGTTATCTGTGTGTGTGTGTGTGTGTGTGTGTGTGTGTGTGTGTGTGTGTGTGTGTGTGTGTGTGTGTGTGTGTGTCATGTTTTAATTTTTTTTTTGTATTTTTAGTATAGTATGGTAATAGTATTTTTATATTTCAAATTCGGATTTTATATTTCAAAATCAGATCTCTCCCATTTTTTTTCACAGGAAATCTTGTTCTGGAAAGCAAATGATACAGAGTTTGAAAACATGGCACAGCATCTAAAAATTCGGAGGCCTTTTAGCATCTATGGATAACTGTTAACCCTGAATCCGGAGACAACCCCAACCTCTTCTGAAGAGTTTGACCTTGCCCAGGCTGGTCTTGGAAAAAGGCATGCCAACATGTCCAGGGACATGGGCCATGAAGAGGTGATATATTAAGAGAATGCAACCGTTACATACAAGTGACTTGTTATGCAAATTAGTTAGTTAGTTTTAATTTTCCAGTTATTGCACAATCAGATACACTTTACATACATATACATATATCCAAACATATCTAAATATATATGCATATATACATATACAAACATACATACATACATACATACATACATATATATGCATATATATACATGTACATACACATACATACATACACATACATGCACATATACATGTTGATCTGCCCACACATACATATATTCTCACACATAGACAAACAAACACATAACCTTGTGCAGATCAATGTACCTGGTAGTGCTGACTGAAAGGGTTTAGGCTGAAGTTAAAACTTATAATTGCCTAACCCCCGTAGTATTCAACAAAAACAATTCAAGATGGCGCAAACAATACACTGTCTATTTTAGTCTTCAGTTTTAGACACCGCCGAAACCCAGCTTTATAAAACAACTTATAACAGCGATCATAAGGTGATTAAAACAATAATAATTATTAAGAAGTGACAACATATCAATATGATTTAATTTATTATTTATCTATTTAATTATTTATACTAGATCTCCATTTGGAGGCTAATTAACTTTAATCGAGTGCTCTATAATTTTCAATAATTCTTGATTTGAGGCTTTTCTTAAATGCATTAATAGTTTTGGCGCCTTTAAGTTGTCCATCTAAGTTGTTCCATAGATCAACCCCTTGAACAGAGATACATCTACTTTTCAAGTTAGTTCTAACTTTGGGTTTATAGAAAATTCCAGAGTCTCTGAGACTGTATCTATTTTCTTTCAGTTTGAACAGATCTTGGAGACTGTGTGGAAGCTTTAAGTTGTGAGCTTTATACATCACAATAATAGTGTTAAAATCAACAAGATCATGAAATTTCAATGTATTATATTTGATAAACAATGGATTTGTAGAGGCATAGAAATCAGAAAAATTAATGATTCTAATAGCTTTCTTTTGCAGCAAGAAAATCGGTTGAGTGTTTGATTTATAATTATTCCCCCATATTTCCACACAATAATTAGGATATGGAAGTATGAGTGAATTGTACAGGATATAAAGCGCATTTTGATTTACAAAAGTTTTGATTTTATATAATATAGCGATAATTTTTGATATTTTAGTTTTTAAATTGTTTATATGCAATTTCCAATTAAGTTTGTCATCAATATTAACTCCCAAAAACTTAGTGGTATAGACCCTCTCAATTTCTACTTCACCAATTTTTATGTGACATTGTGTATTTACTTTTCTATTTCCAAAAATAATATATTTAGTTTTATTCAAATTTATTGAGAGTTTGTTAACATCAAACCATTTTTTAAATATTTTGACTTCAGTTCCCACAGTGTCCAAGAGCTGCTCAAGGTCTTGTCCGGAACAATACAAACTAGTGTCATCAGCAAACAGGATACAGCGCATTTTTTTTAGAACTTCACATATATCATTAATATACATGATAAACAATTTGGGTCCCAAGATAGATCCCTGTGGGACATCAAAGGTTATTTTTGTCCTATCTGAGTTGGCATTATTTAAATGCACATACTGATCTCGTTTGCTGAGATAACTTTTTAACCAGGTATGTGCTATGCCCCTGACCCCATACCTTTCCATTTTATTCAACAGCAATGAATGATCTATAGTGTCAAAGGCCTTGCTTAAATCAATAAAAACTCCCACAGTGAACTCTTTTTTGTCTACTGATGTTGATATCGCCTCCACCAGTTCCATGACTGCCATTGAAGTAGACCTACCTGATCTAAACCCATATTGATGTTCAATTAACAAATTATGTTTATCTATAAAGCTATCAAGTTGTCTAACAAATAGTTTCTCTAGAATTTTTGAAAATTGTGGTAATATTGAAATCGGTCTGTAATTTGTGAATTGATGTCTATCTCCACTTTTAAAAATGGGTATTACCTTTGCTTATTTCATCTCATTTGGAAAGATACCAGTTAGAAAAGAAAGATTACAGATGTATGCAAATGGTGTAACTAAAAAATTAATGATGTCTTTTATAAGGACCATATCTATATTAAAACTATCAGTGGATCTCTTGTTCTTAAATGAACTGACAATTTCAATAATTTCATTCTCCTTTACCCTTCTTATGAAGAATGAGTTAGGATTGTTTTTAATAATTCTAATATCAAATTGATTTGTATCACTTGATTGCACAATTTTATTGGCTAGAGTGGGGCCAACGCAGACAAAAAAAATTATTAAATGCATTAGCCATTTCTTTAGAATCTGTAATAGTTGATTACTGATTTAGTGTTGTAGATAATCTACAAAACACAGCACTGAAGAGTGAAGAAGATTAAAAAAAAAAACATAATAGAGCTAACTGGGCTGGTGTCAGGGGTAGAAGGGTACAAATATCAAGTAGTAATGGAGCCATATGTGCTCCAATACAGCAGGGATAATCATTTTAGTCTGAACAATGCAAAGACTCAAAATCTTTCAAAAATGTCTTGCTCCTAGTTAAAATGTCATATATGTAGTCAGAATTTAAAATTTATCTCCCAAAGTGACTTGATTTTACACTTGCTTGAAACAAATTTCCATTTGAAAAATAATTGCTGTTTAAGTACGCCAAAATGCGTTTTATCTGAGTACTCGAGTACTCAATGTGATTTTCAGTAGAGTACGCGAGTACTAAAATATTGGATAGTTACAGCCCTAGAGGAAACACGTGAGCTGGCTTTGCAGAAGTCTTGCCACTGACTGACACGCCCCATATGGAATATCGCTCTCTGATTGGACGCTGCAGCAGCTCAGACTTCTGTACATGAAACTTCACAAACCCAACAGAGTTTAATGAGAGAGAAACGGCGAGCTGAGGACAGGTGCTGAGGATTGTTCAGAAACTGATCATATATCAGGTAATAAAGTGTTTGTTGTGAGTTTAAAGCACAAAACACTGAACACAACCATCATCAAATCAATATAATGGAGGATTTTTACTGAAATCTAATAAATAATATCTTCCTGAAACAGAATAAACTGGGTTAGATTAATAAGTTTCAGAGTTCACGATCTAGATAAAGGCTAAATTATTCATAAATAATCTAACAATAACGCATTTTACCAGTAAAGTGATCCTCGAGCTTCTTAACTGCACACGGAATAAACAGAGTGCAGGTTTTTTTCGTGGCAACGTGTTTCTTAAACTGGTTTAAGGAACAGACAAAGCTCTGTTACTGTTTATGTTTTATCAGAGTTGTTACAGCGCACATGTGCAGACACACATACAACTGTTAGAGCTTGTTAGAGCTGACTGACAGATGATCCAGAGGTGATCAGCTGATGCCGTCATCAGTGAAACATGTTGCTTCATGTGACGCTCTGGAGGAGAGGATGTCCCATTGCTCTAAAAACGAGTCTCCTCCATCCTCTCTCCTCTCTTCATTTCTTCGCGTCTCGCCCATGCATCCATCTCTGGTGGGAGGAACTAAGACTCAAGTCAACGACGCAAGTGGAGGAAGGGAGGATGGAACTTTATCCCTTTGAGACGCACCCAGGGCCTCCAGCTCTGCTTAGTGGCAGCGTCTCCCTTCCCCCCTCCTTCCCTCTTTTCCTTATCCAGGTGAGCATGAGTGAGGTGTGTGGAGTGCAGGCAGGGGCAGGCGATTGGTAATCACCAGACTGGTTCACCAGCAGTCACCTTCCTCTGCCATAAAACCAGACTGCAGTCGCTACTGTGAGCTGGATCTTTGCATACCACAGTCAGTAGTAAGCTTAAACTCAGTATTTTCTTGCATATTATGCTCTGGATTTTAACACTGTTTCCTGTACCTCAGATCCCATTCAGCCTGACTCACCTGTATTTTCTTGATTATCCAACTCTGAAGCCTCCCCTGCCTCGCTTGCACACCTCCTCAGCCAGAAGAAGAGTGTGAGTTGCTGTGATAGAACCCCCCCCCCCCCCCCCCCCCAAGTTAAAAGCCAAGTCGACTAATAAGTAAATGCGTGCTTCTCTTCATAAATATCTGAAGATATTACATGTATTATATGGGATTATTTTACTTGAAGATGCAACTTACATTACCTGTTTTTGCTATTCTTTTCAACCAAGATTCTTATTGTACTTTTGTAGAGGAATAGACCATCTTGAGACGGGTAAGGCAAATGCCTTGAGCCAGGAAAATGGAGAAGTCATCAAAAAGTAAATCTAGTGTGTAAATACATGAAGTTATCCTTGTGCATTTTTTTTCAACACAAGTAGTTTACATCTACTGATTATGCTTACTGTTTGACAGTGTTGATGATATCTTGGAAACCATGTGTCGAGGAGTTGATGTTGAAAAGCAGTTCCATATCCAGATCTCAACAAACATCCTTGAGAGAGGCCTTCTGCAGTGGTAACGCCAGCAGAAAAATTCTGCCACTGCTACACTGGCAGTCACCTTCTTTGGAGACACAGGGGTGAACACAGGTGGCCTCCGAAAAAAATTTGTCACTGGTAAATCACCAGCAACACTTTTTCAGTCTTACACAGAGTCTTACAGAGCAAGCAGAAAATTAGATCAAGACTTAGATGTTGATTTAATTATTTAGTCATATTGTTCTGGCTTTTCTAACAAAACTGTGTCCCTGACCCCTGTCCATGATTCTCCTAAGAACCATGTGTCTTAAAGGGGTTCAATGTTATGACCTTTAAGCTACTGAATGAGAGTTTGTAAAAAAAAAAAAAAAAAGGCCATCCTATGTTAACTTTCATCTGTTAAAAAAGATATGCACTTACTGAAGGATTTCTATTCTTGAGAAGTGTGTTATGCTGCAAACTTTGTTTCTCTTCTCTTCCTGTCTTTTCCTGTCTAAAGTCTTATTTACTGCTGGTACAAATTAGAAGAATTATAAAAACATGCAAATTATTTTGTTTGAGCACCACAGTAAATGCTTTGTTTTGTTTTGTTTTGTTTTGTTTTGTTTTGTTTTGTTTTGTTTTGTTTTGTTTTGTTTTGTTTTTATGTTGAAATGGTGACTGGAACTGAAGGTCGATTCTTTGAGGGACCTCGACATAACAAAAGCCCACAATATCCTCTGACTGATTTTGATTGTGGTCTCTACAGGTGTGTTTATATTTTCATTCTGATCATTTTTGTAAGGTATTCTAACTTAAGTGATACAACTGTGCAATTTTTTTGTGAATAGGACCGTAGGAGAGATTTTAGCTGCAAGTTTGGCTCAAGGTGCCCCAACCCCAGCCTTTTATGTCATTACTACATTGGTAGTGGCCATATAAATCCAATAATTCTCAACAGTGATGCAGTAGCAGATGACCAGTTTCAAGGGTTGATTGACCAGGTATAATCTTGATTTGCTAGAAATGATGAGCTTTAAGAGGATATAGAGCATGTTGTGTCAGGAAATACTGTTAAATTTTTTTTTTTTTTTTGCCATGGTCATTTTATTTTCAGGTTGAGCTTTGAACTGCCTGATCTAGCTGATAAAATCCTTAACTGTGGATATACTGGAGTCTATTTCCAACAGGGAGTCCATTGTTGGGTATGCAATTTTTTCTGTATGCACAAAATGTACATACAAATTGGAGGGTGCCATTAACTGCCGTTTGGACATTGTCAAGTTTGCAGTCTTTACCATGGTTGTGGCCCAGACTGAAAGACCATTTACAGGTTCAGCAAACCTTTGGAGGAGTTTGGAGTTTATTAACTGATTTGGGTGTGACATCATAACTTTACAATAATCAGCTTTTCCCACAATATTCTAACCGTTGAGACATAATAATTAACTTTTTAAAAAATAAATGCTTCAAAAATTTCACTCTATGTGCCATAAATAGATTTACAATTTAGAAATGAGTGACCAAACAATCTAACTTTTTCATGTTATTCTCTTTTTTCGAGATATACCTGGAGCAGTGCTACTCAGAACTACAACACACAGTACAAGGTGCTCCTGGAAATTGTACTTGCTTAGTACCAGTGCAAAGTTCAGTGTATCTGTGGGATTCTGGAGGAGTCCCACTGTCCACAGTTGTTGTTCTGTTCTTAGGGAGTGATTATCCCAACCCACCCTGGAGACATCAGGGCCCTGTTCTACGAAGCAGGATTACTGCCTAGCGAGGTAGTTTTGAGGAGAGGTTCCGGATTCCCTGTTCTACGACACGGGATCACTTCTCAGCGAGGCGAGTCTCCATGGCAACACACGCTGAACGGCTAACCTGCTCCGGGGCAGGTTAGGTTCAAGATTGAACTCGCGGACTTTAAAAACCCCGCCCACTGACCAATGAGCCCTCACGAAAAAAGGCTTGTCCGTTCTAAGAGGATCCCGTGGACATCGGAGCCCGACCCACTCTCTTTTTCGGATGACCACCTTTATGAAAGTTTTTCCGGGGGGGGTTGGTAGTACATGACACTTTCTACATGTAGTTAAAGGGAATGAAGAACTCTCATTGCCGTAATAAGATCTTTAATGCCAACACTTCTGTTCCATGACAATATTTTATTGCCCATGTTAAAATTGTGACAGGAATTCATGTAGGGCTCATGTGGGCTACATATCACAAAAAATGTAAACACAATAGGAATGAACAAATGAATAAATTCATCTAAGAAATAAATTAGGTATGGTGCATGTCACAGTAAAAGTGCATGGTGAACAGTGCTATTTCAGGATGATAATGGCACAAAAGATTATTTTTGCACTACACCACTACACTTACGCATTTAGACTGTCAGCAATTTTCTGCCAGCACTCCTTCCGTGCTTTAACAGCGGCGACGGTGTTGCTTTTAACGTTAATTACATGTTTCAGCTCGTCATACTTCCTCATGATCACCTCCTGCTCCTCCTGAGTGAAGTATGCGGACCCCCTGAAAGTGAACATGCACCGTGCTATGTCAGCATTTTCAACTCCTTGGTCTCACTGAGCCGGCTTTGTGCAGCACTAACAGCTCAGTAAAAGCATGGGTGATGTTCTCCGGCATCTCAACTTGGCTGGAAATTGTTCTAAAAAGTTGCATCTCCTGGTTGACAACAAACTGGAAATAAAGATTAAGATAAAAAATACTTTATTAATTAATTAATTAAATAGTCCACATCTAGGGGCAATTTTTGTGTGACTTGAGAAAGTTTGATTGGAAGCCACTGAAGAAATTCCCGTTTTTAGTTCCTCCTAGAAAAAAATAGCTTCATGCTTCTTTTTCTTTCATCAAATTAACTCTAGAACTTAAAAGGAGCAAAAAGAGGACAACTTTATGTCGAAACAAAACATGCGCACTGCAGTTTATCTGTAATCTATCCCGGTAGTTTACCTTCATTTAAACTTGCAAACACTTGCCACAAGGCATGAATGGAGCAATAAAATGTTTTGAAGGTCTGTGAAACGTGCGATGATTGGCACATTAAGGGAGCTGACATATTCACAATTCCTCCAGTATTTATTCACTGTAAGAAGACAGTAAAACACAAGAATTGTCTTCAAAAATTTCCCTTGTACCTCTGTTCCTTCAGCGGTGCTACACGGCACAACTGTGACATCTAGTGGACGAAATAAACAATTACATGCAGCTAGATGTCTGAACGGTGCTGCACTGAAACCTGTGACCATCGGAATATGTGACCGCAGGGGGCGATGGCGGGCATTGACTATGTGTGCATTGTCCGAAAAAGAGGTGGAGAAGTTGAGTTACGTAAATGGCGTACTCAAAGATACATCTGGGGTAAATGTTTGCAAAATCTGTAGAAATTGTATGTAAATTATACAAAGCAGTCGATTGATGTTGCTTTATCTGCTACCCACGAGTAAGCACCGCTTGTGATGGCTTCCTACTGATAAAGGAGAAACCATTGTGTATACAGCTACATAACCCAGGAACTGAAAACCCTACATCAGATCAGGCGACTTTTAAAGGAAATATATACTATAATCTACGTTTGCTAAGAGCTACATTTTATGTAAAAGTCTATATGAGCTGTTTCAAATATGTTGTTCGCTGTGCCTGCTCTCATGAGATACATGTACAAATCCTTTTAAATTTACGTTTTAGTTTATCTATACTTATCTTCACGATCGTTATATAATGTAATCCCTCTAAACATGTTCAATTAATAAGTAAAAATTTAAAATGAGTGTTGTGGCTATAATTTAAAAAAAAAACTATTTAAGAACATGCTGTAAGGAGACAACAGCGTAGCCATCAGATAATGTGACCCTGCTTTACTCACATAATAACTGATTAAATCACCCACATAACTTTTATGTGGGCATTTGTCATCCTCTCACATTGATCTGGACTCAAGTATTCCTATTATGGATCATCATACAGTCAGAAACACAGAGCTAGGCGCCGCCCTGTTGGCTATGGCTGCCTTTTGCAGCAGCTCTCTCTTTTTTTGTCCTTTTCTTGTCATTTTTTTTTGTCTCTTTTTCGTAATTTTTGTATTTGGAGTAGATCATTTCTTTGTTTGGCTCATTTGTTGGTCATGGACACCAAACTTTTTGTGGCTTCTGTGATATTTTTACTATTTTTGCTCCTGTGTTTGTCTGGAGATCCTACATGTAACCATGGCCACATTGTTAACATGTGAACTCAGCTGTTAGCAGTCTGTAGCATGTCAATGCTAACTGGTGTAAGGCCTGATGTCTTCCCTCAAGGTGAGGAGAAGGAGGTGAGGACGACATGCTGGTTCTCAGGTGTGAGCTAAGAAGTGACGATATGGACCTGTCCTTCCATCCATTGTTATTGGGGACGTAGGATCTATCTCCAATAAGATGGACGAGCTAGCTGTGCTAACCCAGCAATAGAGGGAAAACCAGAGGCCAGAGTCGCATCATGCTATTCACAAACATGGCTAACGAAGCTAACATCAGACACCAACGCCATGTTGGAAGAGCTTCACCTGCTGTGAGCAGACAGGATACAGGAGACAGAGATGGAGCATGACTGAAGAGGCTCAGTCCTGGACCCTGTGGAGGTGGAGGCTGGTTGAACTGGAGAATGATGGACAAGCTGTCATGATCTATTTTCTTATGGACCTTTTTGCACATTCTTACTTTTGTTTTCTTGATTGCTGCTGTGATTTCAATTTCATTGTACATGTTACAATGACAATAAAGTTCTATTCTATTCTTTTCTGTTCTATTCTCTCCCACCCAATCAACACAATCCCCCGAACTTGTATACAGGCACAGCACAGATGAACATGACAAAACTTACACACAATAAACATAGATAAAAACGGGGAATGAACTGATACAGACAACAGAGCCTCTCCTTCTCGTTTAGCGAACCCCCTTCAGTCTAGGATGCATCTGCCAGAATATCTTACACATTCTCGGTCCCACATAATCAAGAAAGGGAGTCCATATATGATGAAATGTTCCAATTTTCCTTTTTGGTGCGATATGTCAAATAATGTATGGGAAGCAGCGCAAATATAACTTTGTGCCATTCTGAGAGGGTTGGTGGCTTTTCTGAAATCCATTAAAGTTACAAACTTTCTTGCAGCATAGGTCAACATTCCACAGTTTTTCATTATAGGTGTTTTTGATTTTAACCCCAACAGAAGTCATACAAGGGTCCATTCTCCAATCCTTGTTAAAAAGCACACTTTGAAACAATTTTCCCCAAAAATTCCTGTATATACACATAAGATTACATAGTATGTATAAAGCTACTGATCTCTGTGTTACACTTGGTAAACTTCTAGACTTCTGAAGGTCCATTCTATTTCTAAGATGAGGCGATATCTTTATTCCTGTTTGAAATGTTTTTTTTCTTCCCTCACATTTATCTGAATCACCCCTTTAGCTAAGCATGAGTAGTAGATCTGCACAATATTGGGGCCATATTTTTGGTTCCATGATATCAGTTTCCCTTTGCAACCAAATAATACAACAGGGCCCAAGTGAGTATGAGGCCCTAGGCAAATTTCATTTGGGGGCCCCCTTACACTGAAGCACAGACTTCTGTAAATGAATGCTGTATCATTCACACATGGTTATCGTTCAGCAACACTTAATCTCTCACGTCCACTATAAAGTACACTATATCTCTTCAACATAATGCGAAGCACTCATAATTTTTATGTCTTTGTTAGAGATGTGAACTTGTATTAATTTACACCTTAGGATTAAATACTCTGCATGCAGTCACTGCTGTTTAATGAACAAGTATCATTGAATTGCTTTTGGTTTGCAAACTGAAAACTTCAACACACACTCACTGCGCTCAGGAGCTACATAAGAGACAGGATGCTCTAACTGAAGTGTGTGATGAAGTAGGGATGGAACGGTTCACAAAATCCACGGTTCAGTTCTTATCACGGTTTTGTAGTCATGGTTATTGGTTGAGTTCGGTGTAAATTGTTGTTGTTTTTAACACCCCAGATTACTATATACCCAAATAATCCACTATTAATACATTATTTTTAATCAATTATATCATGTATAGTCATGAAATACCTGAAAGAATGAGACTGTTTACCATTTCGAACATCATTAAAGCTGAGTGAAACATTGCCAGTTTCAACATGCCAACTCCTCAGTAAGGAAAGTCACTATTGACTGTCCAGAAAGTCACTAAAAGTCACTGAATGACGCTGCTGTCTAATCTGCAGAATAATTCATGTGCATGTAGTTGTCATGGACTTTGTAGGGCAGAGAAATAACAATGGAAGAGAGAAAGCAGGTAAAACACAACATCATAATCAACTACAAAATTACTACAACTACAAATTAACTGTCTTCCGTCCATTTTTTTTTTTTAAATGTCTAAATAGCAACCCTCTTCCTTAATCTGGGCAGGGGATGATAGAAGTGACCATAACGATGGGATGGACGAGCTAGCTGTGCTAACCCAGTGGCATCGTGCTGTTCACGGACGTGGCTGACGGAGCTGACATCGGACGCCGGCGCCACATTGGAGGAGCTTCGCCTGCTGTGTGCAGACAGGATCCAGGAGACAGAGACTGAACAGACTTCTGGGAGGCTCAGTCCTGGACCCTGTGGAGGTGGAGACTGGCTGGGCTGGAGAGCGGTGGACGAGTGGTGGACGGGATGTTGTCATCTAATTTCTTATGGACTTTTTTTGCACTTTCTATACTCTTTCTTACTTTTGTTTTCTTAAATGCTGCGGTGACTCCTGAATTTCCCCTCGGGGATAAATAAAGTATTTTCTATTCTATTCTATTCTATTCTATAATGAGACACACACTTGCGTGATTCATGTGAATGCAGGAGGAGACTACTGTGAGTGAGGAGTAGAGGTGGGCGGATCAATACAAATATTGATAATATCGTGTAAAAGAGCAATACTGTAGTTTAATTTTTTTCTCCTGCATGCACTGACTGCTGCAGTTTTATAAAAGTGGAGATCTGACTATGTCTGTGTCACAGCGCCGCACCCCCACCCCCACCCCCACACTCTCCTGATTTTTGATGATGACAGTCACGTGGCTCAGCCGCACCAGGAAAACAAAAAAGCAGACTCCAAAAAAGGGGTTTGTTCCAAATTTTTTTCACAACATTTATTCTGGTGTGGAATTTCATTATACTTTACTCTTTTAAAAAAATGAGTGCAATAATGGGGGAACATTTTATTTATTTACTTTTTTTTGTATTGTAGTCTTTAACTCTGTACCCTTAAGAAGAATTTGTTTTAATTTTACCTTAAGGTGATAATTTTTTGCACTTTAGTTTCCTTAAAAAAAAAAAATCCCAATGTTTTGGGTAAAATTTGTTTTGTTACCGTTGTATTGTTTCTTAACATATAATTTATAATGACACTAAATTAATTTGTAGTCACCTTCAAACTTTGCCAAAATTTTGTCCTAGGTTTTAACAACCTAATCAAAAAAAAAAATCACAAAAACACCTTAAGGTCTGCAGCTCGATGATACATCAACCCTTAATATTAAAACGTATCGGTATCTGTATCTGTATCTGTATCTGTATCTGTGTCTGTATCTGTATCTGTATCTGCCATACTGGCCCTGTATTTACTTGGTATCGGATCAATACCAAAAGTCCCAGTATCGCCCACCTCTAGTGAGGAGGACTGTCTGTCTGTGTTTTGGATAGGGGAGGGACTCACACACGCTGACCATTAAGACTCAAATCCACATTATTTTCATTGTGTGTATTAACTAAGTTTCCTTTTGGGGAAATTCTATTCTATTACAATAAAATTATTCTATTCTATTCTATTCTATTCTTACAATTGTTTAAAGTATGTTGTCTGTAACTGTCGTTGTATTTCTATAGCAGCCAAAGGTGAAGAGGATTTAAATGACATGGAGCTCAAGAAAACAGGTTAGTCATGTCCAGCAAGGAAGGATGAGTGATGTGGAGTTACAATGGAGACAAGGCTTCCTGCAGGTAAATGAGAGATAGGAAACTCAGAAAATCTTCAGAAAAGGTTTGAGGGTCTTGAAGAGAAAACCAAAGGCTGCTGTTGTGCCACCGTTTGAACAATAAAGCAGAGGTGAACACATGAGATCCTGTGCAGCGCGCACATCAAGACAGAACATACCAAAATTACGCCTGTACCATTAATTTCATAACTGGGTTTGGTGGGTGGGTGGTGTATCTTTAATTCAAAATTGTTCAGCCTGAATACTGAAGATGAAGACATGTTTTTGCAGTGATTTCGCTTGTAGTCACATGCTGCTATCTTGTGGTCACAATGTAGGGTGACATCAGCTGAATTGGGCCACTTCTTGGTAAATAGCTTCAGGCATTTACAAAAACAATGCATTCTATTAAAATGTGGTTTTATGACTAATAATAATGGTTGTTTTCTTTACATTTTGTGTTGGAATTATGCAGTAATTTTTTTTAGGCCCTAGAGGTCTTGATAGGTCAGCTGTTCCAACTCTTTTACACAAGCAGAGTTCAGGTAAAATGGGTCAGCTGATCAGGTAAAATGGGACGCTTATCAGGTAAGTTGGGCCAGTCCAGCTGCAAAGGGATAGTCATTAATTTTTATTGTAAAACAACTATCGATGTGGCAACATAATTTATTAGAACAATATCATATTATCAGGACAATTAATTACATAGTAAATGATGAATAAATGAATGAATAAATAGACACCAACTGATATGCTCATCGCAAATGGCAATGTGAACTCTGGCATAAAACACATTGATAAAAACAGTAAAAACTGCAACCTACCAGGCCTTAAAATGGGATTTATGCAAAAAACTGTTACTTAAAACACGAATTTAGACACATTCCTAATAGGTGAAGCCATCATCGCCACAGATGCCGTTTTTTTCGCCATAGCTCTCATGGCACCTGACCGAGCAGTTAGAGACTTGATGATCCATTCCTCTGTTGCCTTTGGATCATCAGGGTTACCATCATGGCGAGCCTTACAGAAATGACATGGCTGGATGTCTTGCTGTGTTTTCCTGTTGACCTTTTTGCCCTTTTTTTTTTTTTAATTAATTTATTTTTTTTTGTGATTGCTTTGGTTTTGTTTTATTTTTTGTGGCAATGTAGCTAAGGTGTTCCTCACTTGTGAGGTTGTAGCTTGGGGTGGTTTAGATCTTTTTCTTGTGGCGCTCTCTTGTGAATGGATGGGGATCAGGTCACTGAATAGCTCCAACTGACTAAAATGAGACAATAATAGACTACACGTGAATATACACATAAACTCAACTTTCGTTGTGTGTGTGTGTGTGTGTGTGTGTGTGTGTGTGTGTGTGTGTGTGTGTGTGTGTGTGTGTGTGTGTGTGTGCATGCATCATGCATGCTTCTGTGTGTATTCATTTAGGCTTTACATGATGAAGTATCACTTACTGTGGAAGTGGTTGGTTCTTCTTCCCAGAAAGTAGTTTATTCCCGGGGTGTAAAGACAATGATCTTCCCTGTCTTTCCACAGGCAAATGTTTTTGCAGCTCTGTGCAATATTATTTCACATTTGGTCATTCATTGCCTTGTACCACAACTTGATGTAGCTTTTATTTTACATGTTTTGCATTTTCATTTATCATGCACTGCTTTTGTGCAATTAATTTCACAGTTTTGCATTGCAGTATTTGGTGTCAGCCTTTCAACGCATTTTCTGCAAGGCACCTTTCCGGTTCAATATTGTTCAGCCTGAATACTGAAGATGAAATTGTTTTGCGGTGATTTCACTTGTAGTCACATGCTGCCATCTTGTGGTCACAATGTACAGCTTTGCACGTTTTAGTTCCAAGTACCATAAAGGCAGTAAAACTTGCTGATATCGCATTCTGAAGCACATAAAAATATTGTGAGTGATAATATTGTAATTTTTTCACTAAAAAGCAACAACCGCTCATGTTTTTAGAAGCCATAGCTGAGTTTCTACCTTTGCAGAGTGAAATAGCACGTCGTTACAACTCATTCAAAAAGTATTACCTAAAGCTATGTGACATGAGCTTAAAAGCAATTATGTGTTAATTAAATACTGATCGAAATAAAGAGCACATCACAGTTTTATGCATATAAGGCTTTGCAGAGCAAAAAACACCATGTCATAATTCAATTTATGATTTGAGATGCTGAAGACATCTTTATTGCGTCTGTCAGCTTTTTGTAGGTAACTCAAGCGTTTGATGTTTGATTTTGAAAGCTTTTTGTTCATCATTCAAAATCACTCTTGAACACACCTTTTCCGATTGTTTTCTCCTGGATATGAATGCAACACAGGAAAAGTCTACGGAGGGCAGAGATAGCAGAAATATGAAATGATGACAGTAATCACACCAGTACTATGCCGGATGCCAAAACAACACTGAAAACGCACAACAGTGAATAAGATGGATTTTTGTACAACATAGATCACACAGAAGTGATTAAGTGACAAAGTAGTGAGGACGGCAATACCAATGGACCTGTTTAGTGAAAGAGAAAAGGTTTGCAGAGCGATAAAGGAAAATGAAAAAATATTTTAAGTCGTTCTTTAAGTTCTCATGAAAACATGTTGGACTGTTTCCGAAGTCATTTTGATGTAACTCGTGTGTGTTCTATGTCAAATATGAAAAGCTAAAAAGGAGAGAGAAAGCAGAGGTATTGATGTGTAATGACAAAAGCGCAACAACACCATGCTGTATGACAAAGCAGCAACGAAGAGGCTCAGGACACTGGAAGTTGAACTCTGGTTCACTCATTTCAGTAGTAGTGTCAAAAGCTTAATTTTGTTACAGTTCCCATTAATCTGCATCATAGAGTCGTTGTAAAAGACCAAAAACGCTTTGCTTTAGCCATAAAAGCACATAAAAGGCTCATGACACGGAATTACGTGGATTTGTACTCTGATTTGCTCATTTCAGTTATTATGTCATAAAAGCATAATCATGCGTTGCGGAGCAAGAAACGCCAAAAAGACAGGACTGTAACAAAACAACCGAGAAAAGGCTCAGGACACGGATAATGTACTCTAAACTACACGTTTCAGTGAGTGTGTCACAAAAGCATAATGATTCCACAGTTCTCTTTTACCTGCATCGCAGAGTCGTGGTAAGGAGCCAAAACGCTTTGCAGAGCGAGAAACACCAAAAAAAAAAAAAAAAAAAAAAAACAAACAAACACAACAATATACTGTAAGACAAAACAACACCGAAAAGGCTCGGGACACGGGAGGTGTACTCTGATTTTCTCATTTCGGTGAGTGTGTCTCAAAAGCATTATTGATTTGCACAGTTCTCATGCACCTGCATCATAGAATCCTGGTTAAGCACCAAAACGCTTTGCCTTAGCGAGAAAAACCTATAAATGACATATTATTCAAAATCATACTTTAAGCTTAAAGAACACTTATTCGCGATTGTTTTCCCTTGAATCTGAAAGATTCTGGCGTTTTGAGAGTTAAATATAACAGCTTTTGCAGGAAAAAGCTAAAGAGGACAGGGAATGCAGAAAGGTGCAATGACCATAGAAAGCACTAAAATATCATGCTGGATACCATAAAAGCACATAAAGGGCTTATGACACGGAACTACGTGGATTTGTACTGTGATTCGCTCATTTCAGAAACAGTGTCACAAAAGCATAATGATTCAACAGTTTCTTCTACCTGCATCGCAGAGTCGTAGTAATGAAAATAAACGCTTTGCGGGCGAGAAACACCAAAAAGACACAACAACATGCTGCATTGGCAAACAACATCGCAAAAGCTCAGGACACGGGATTACATGTATTTGTACATTGCATTGCTCATTTCAGTAAACGTGTTTCAAAAGTATAATGATTCCACAGTTTTTCTTGAACCTTCATCAGAGAGTCGTTGTAATGAACCAAAACGCTTTGCGGGGCGAGAAACACCAAAAAGCCACGACAACATGGTGTATGACGAAACAACACCGAAAAGGCTCAGGACACGGGAAAAGTACCTACTTTGATTTACTCATTTCAGTCATAGTGTCACAAAAGCATTATTATGTTACAGTTCCCATGTACCTGCATCACAGAGTCGTGGTTAAGCACCAAAAACGCTTTGCTTTAGCGAGTAAAACCTATTTATGACGTATTAATTAAATCAAACTTCAAATCCTAGGTCCACTCATTCGCGAATTATCTTCCACTAGAAGTTTCTCAGGTTTGGGGGTCAAATACCAGCGCCTTTGCAGGAAAAAGCGAAAAGAGGACATAGACAACACAGTAGTGCAATTGATCACAGAAAGAACAACAATGACATGCTGGATGTCGAAATAAGGCTCAGGACACGGAATTACATGGATTTGTAATCTGAGTTGCTCATTTCAGTAATAGTGTCTCAAAAGCATAATGATTCCACAGTCTTCCTGTACCTGGATCAGAGAGTCAGTGTTATGACCCAAAACGCTTTGCAGGGCGAGAAACACACACAAAAAAACACAATAACATGCTGGATGCCAAAACAGCACAGAAAAGGCTCAGGACACAGAATTACATGGACTTGTTATCTGGATTGCTCATTTCAGTATTAGTGTCACAATGGCATAATAATTCCTTGGTCTTTCCTGAATCTGCATCAGAGAGTCGCTGTAATGAACCAAAAGCGCTTTGTTTTAGCAAGAAAAACATAAAAATGACATATTATTTAAATGAATTTCATTTAAATGAAAGATTCCACAGTAGTTCTTGTACCTGCATCAAATATTATAATGACCCCAAACGCCCTGAAGAGCGAGAAACACCGCGAAAAACACAATAACATGGTGCATTAAAAAACAAAGCCGAAAAGGCTCAGGACACTCGAAGTGTACTCGGATTTATTCATTTTAGTGATTGTGTCACAAAAGCACGATTGATTTGTACAGTTCTCATCCACCTGCATCATAGAATCCCGGTTAAGCACCAAAACGCTTTGCCTTAGCCAGAAAAAATGATTAATGACATATAATTTAAATCAAACTTTAAAGTGCAGGTACACTCATTCGCGATTGTCCTTTGATTTGAAAGTTTCTCACGTCTTGGGGTCAGATATCACAGCTTTTGCAGGAAAAAGCTTTAGAGGACAGAGAATGCAGAAATGTGCAATGACCATAGAAAGTACTACAATAACATGCTGGATATGCCAAATCAGCACAGAAAAGGCTCAGGACACGGTAATACACGTATTTGTACTCTGTTTTGCTCATTTCAGTATAAGTGTCACAAAAGCAAAATAATTCCTCGGTCTTTCTTGAATCTGCATCAGAGAGTCGCTGTAATGAACTAAAACGCTTTGCGGGGCGAGAAACACCAAAAAACTAGACAACATGCTGAATGAGACAAATCAACACCGAAAAGGCTCAGGAAACGGGAAAGTACTCTGATTTACTCATTTCAGTAAGTGTGTGACAAAAGCACAATTGTGTTACAGTTCCCATGTACATGCATCATAGAGTCGTGGTTAAGCACCAAAAGCGCTTTGCTTTAGCGAGAAAAACATAAGAATGACATATTATTTAAATCAAACTTTAAACTCCTATTCGCAATTGTCTTCCCTTGAATCTGAAAGTCTCTTACGTTTTGGGGGTCAAATATCACAGCATTTGCAAGAAAAAGCTTAAGAGGACAGAGAATGCAGAAATTTGCAATGACCATAGAAAAAGCACAACATTAACATGCTGGATATGCCAAAAGGAGAATCAAGACACGAAAGTACGTGTATTTGTACTCTGATTTGCTCATTTCAGTATTAGTTTCTCAAAAGCATAAAGATTCCACAGTTGTTCTTGTACCTGGATCAAAGAGTCATTATAATGACCCCAAACGCCCTGTAGAGCGAGAAACACCGCGAAAAACACAATAACATGGTGCATTAAAAAACAAAGCCGAAAAGGCTCAGGACACTCGAGGTGTACTCGGATTTTTTTATTTTAGTGATTGTGTCCCAAAAGCACGATTGATTTTCACAGTTGTCATGCACCTTCATCATAGAATCCCGGTTAAGCACCAAAACGCTTTTCCTTAGCCAGAAAAAACTATTAATGACATATAATTTAAATCAAACTTTAAAGTGCAGGTACACTCATTCGCGATTGTCTTCCCCTTAAATTTGAAAGTTTCTCACGTCTTGGGTCAGATATCACAGCTTTTGCAGGAAAAAGCTTTAGAGGACAGAGAATGCAGAAATGTGCAATGACCATAGAAAGTACTACAATAACATGCTGGATATGCCAAAACAGCACAGAAAAGGCTCAGGACACGGTATTACACGTATTTGTACTCTGTTTTGCTCATTTCAGTATAAGTTTCATAAAAGCATAATAATTCCTCGGTCTTTCCTGAATCTGCATCAGAGAGTCGCTGGAATGAACCAAAAGCGCTTTGTTTTAGCAAGAAAAACATAAAAATGACATATTATTTAAATGAATTTCATTTAAATGAAAGATTCCACAATAGTTCTTGTACCTGCATCAAATAGTCATTATAATGACCCCAAACGCCCTGAAGAGCGAGAAACACCGCGAAAAACACAATAACATGGTGCATTAAAAAACAAAGCCGAAAAGGCTCAGGACACTCGAAGTGTACTCGGATTTATTCATTTTAGTGATTGTGTCACAAAAGCACGATTGATTTGCACAGTTCTCATGCACCTGCATCATAGAATCCAGGTTAAGCACCAAACGCTTTGCCTTAGCCAGAAAAAATGATTGATGTCATATAATTTAAATCAAACTTTAAAGTGCAGGTACACTCATTCGCGATTGTCTTCCCCTTAAATTTGAAAGTTTCTCACGTCTTGGGTCAGATATCACAGCTTTTGCAGGAAAAAGCTTTAGAGGACAGAGAATGCAGAAATGTGCAATGACCATAGAAAGTACTACAATAACATGCTGGATATGCCAAATCAGCACAGATAAGGCTCAGGACACAGTATTACACGTATTTGTACTCTGTTTTGCTCATTTCAGTATAAGTGTCACAAAAGCAAAATAATTCCTCGGTCTTTCTTGAATCTGCATCAGAGAGTCGCTGTTATGAACCAAAACGCTTTGCGGGGCGAGATACACCAAAAAACTAGACAACATGCTGAATGAGACAAATCAACACCGAAAAGGTTTAGGAAACGGGAAAGTACTCTGATTTACTCATTTCAGTAAGTGTGTAACAAACGCACAATTGTGTTACAGTTCCCATGTACATGCTTTGCTTTAGCGAGAAAAACATAAGAATGACATATTATTTTAATCATTTTAAAACTCCTATTCGCAATTGTCTTCCCTTGAATCTGAAAGTCTCTTACGTTTTGGGGGTCAAATATCACAGCATTTGCAGGAAAATGCTTAAGAGGACAGAGAATGCAGAAATTTGCAATGACCATAGAAAAAGCACTACAATAACATGCTGGATGCCAAAAGGAGAATCAAGACACGAAAGTACGTGTATTTGTACTCTGATTTGCTCATTTCAGTATAAGTGTCTCAAAAGCATAAAGATTCCACAGTTGTTCTTGTACCTGCATCAAAGAGTCATTATAATGACCCCAAACGCCCTGTATAGAGCGAGAAATACCGCGAAAAACACAAAAACATGGTGCATTAAAAAACAAAGCCGAAAAGGCTCAGGACACTCGAAGTGTACTCGGATTTTTTCATTTTAGTGATTGTGTCCCAAAAGCACGATTGATTTTCACAGTTCTAATGCACCTTCATCATAGAATCCCGGTTAAGCACCAAAACGCTTTTCCTTAGCCAGAAAAAACTATTAATGACATATAATTTAAATCAAACTTTAAGTGCAGGTACACTCATTCGCGATTGTCTTCCCCTTAAATTTGAAAGTTTCTCACGTCTTGGGGTCAGATATCAAAGCATTTGCAGGAAAATGCTTAAGAGGACAGAGAATGCAGAAATTTGCAATGACCATAGAAAGTACTACAATAACATGCTGGATATGCCAAATCAGCACAGAAAAGGCTCAGGACACAGAATTACATGGATTTGTACTCTGTTTAGCACATTTCAGTAATAGTGTCACAATGGCATAATAATTCCTCGGTCTTTCCTGAATCTGCATCAGAGAGTCGCTGTAATGAACCAAAAGCGCTTTGTTTTAGCAAGAAAAACATAAAAATGACATATTATTTAAATGAATTTCATTAAATGAAAGATTCCACAATAGTTCTTGTACCTGCATCAAATAGTCATTATAATGACCCCAAACGCCCTGAAGAGCGAGAAACACCGCGAAAAACACAATAACATGGTGCATTAAAAAACAAAGCCGAAAAGGCTCAGGACACTCGAAGTGTACTCGGATTTATTCATTTTAGTGATTGTGTCACAAAAGCACGATTGATTTGCACAGTTCTCATGCACCTGCATCATAGAATCCAGGTTAAGCACCAAAACGCTTTGCCTTAGCCAGAAAAAATGATTAATGTCATATAATTTAAATCAAACTTTAAAGTGCAGGTACACTCATTCGCGATTGTCTTCCCCTTAAATTTGAAAGTTTCTCACGTCTTGGGGTCAGATATCACAGCTTTTGCAGGAAAAAGCTTTAGAGGACAGAGAATGCAGAAATGTGCAATGACCATAGAAAGTACTACAATAACATGCTGGATATGCCAAATCAGCACAGATAAGGCTCAGGACACGGTAATACACGTATTTGTACTCTGTTTTGCTCATTTCAGTATAAGTGTCACAAAAGCAAAATAATTCCTCGGTCTTTCTTGAATCTGCATCAGAGAGTCGCTGTAATGAACTAAAACGCTTTGCGGGGCGAGAAACACCAAAAAACTAGACAACATGCTGAATGAGCCAAATCAACACCGAAAAGGCCCAGGAAACGGGAAAAGTACTCTGATTTACTCATTTCAGTAAGTGTGTGACAAAAGCACAATTGTGTTACAGTTCCCATTTACCTGCATCATAGAATCGTGGTTAAGCACCAAAAGCGCTTTGCTTTAGCGAGAAAAAACATAAAAATGACATATTATTTTAATCAAACTTTAAACTCTAATTCGCAATTGTCTTCACTTGAATCTTAAAGTCTCTCACGTTTTGGGGGTCACATAACACAGCATTTGCAGGAAAAAGCTATAGAGGACAGAGAATGCAGAAATTTGCAATGACCAGAGAAAGAACTTCAATAACATGTTGGATATGCCAAAACAGCACAGATAAGGCTCAGGACACGGAATAACATGGATTTGTACTCTGTTTTGCTCATTTCAGTATTAGTGTCACAAAAGCATAATTATTCCTCGGTCTTTTCTGAATCTGCATCAGAGAGTCGCTGTAATGAACCAAAAGCGCTTTGCTTTAGCGAGAAAAACATAAAAATGACATTATTTTCATCAAACTTTTAAACTCCTATTCGCACTTGTCTTCCCTTGAATCTTAAAGTTTCTCACGTTTTGGGGGTCAAATAACACAGCATTTGCAGGAAAAAGCTATAGAGGACAGAGAATGCAGAAATTTGCAATGACCATAGAAAGAACTACGATAACATGCTGGATGCCAAAACAGCACAGATAAGGCTGAGGACGCGGAATTTCACGTACACGTTTTACACGTTTTG
>NW_027437184.1:39461248-39470026 GCF_033239565.1 Halichoeres trimaculatus
ATGCAGAAATTTGCAATGACCAGAGAAAGAACTTCAATAACATGATGGATATGCCAAAACAGCACAGATAAGGCTCAGGACACGGAATAACATGGATTTGTACTCTGTTTTGCTCATTTCAGTATTAGTGTCACAAAAGCATAATTATTCCTCGGTCTTTTCTGAATCTGCATCAGAGAGTCGCTGTTATGAACCAAAAGCGCTTTGCTTTAGCTAGAAAAACATAAAAATGACATTATTTTCATCAAACTTTTAAACTCCTATTCGCACTTGTCTTCCCTTGAATCTTAAAGTTTCTCACGTTCTGGGGTCAAATAACACAGCATTTGCAGGAAAAAGCTATAGAGGACAGAGAATGCAGAAATTTGCAATGACCATAGAAAGAACTACGATAACATGCTGGATGCCAAAACAGCACAGATAAGGCTGAGGACGCGGAATTTCACGTACACGTTTTACACGTTTTGCTCATTTCAGTATAAGTTTCATAAAAGCATAATAATTCCACGGTCTTTCTTGAATCTGTATCATAGAGTCGCTGTAATGAAGCAAAACGCTTTGCGGGGCGAGAAACACCAAAAAACTGGACGACATGCTGAATGAGACAAATCAACACCGAAAAGGCCCAGGAAACGGGAAAAGTTTACTCATTTCAGTAAGTGTGTGACAAAAGCACAATTTTGTTACGGTTCCCATGTACCTGCATCATAGAGTCGTGGTTAAGCACCAAAAGCGCTTTGCTTTAGCGAGAAAAAACATAAAAATGACATATTATTTTAATCAAACTTTAAACTCTAACTCGCAATTGTCTTCACTTGAATCTTAAAGTCTCTCACGTTTTGGGGGTCACATAACACAGCATTTGCAGGAAAAAGCTATAGAGGACAGAGAATGCAGAAATTTGCAATGACCAGAGAAAGAACTTCAATAACATGTTGGATATGCCAAAACAGCACAGATAAGGCTCAGGACACGGAATAACATGGATTTGTACTCTGTTTTGCTCATTTCAGTATTAGTGTCACAAAAGCATAATTATTCCTCGGTCTTTTCTTAATCTGCATCAGAGAGTCGCTGTAATGAACCAAAAGCGCTTTGCTTTAGCGAGAAAAACATAAAAATGACATTATTTTCCTCAAACTTTTAAACTCCTATTCGCACTTGTCTTCCCTTGAATCTTAAAGTTTCTCACGTTCTGGGGTCAAATAACACAGCATTTGCAGGAAAAAGCTATAGAGGACAGAGAATGCAGAAATTTGCAATGACCATAGAAAGAACTACGATAACATGCTGGATGCCAAAACAGCACAGATAAGGCTGAGGACGCGGAATTTCACGTACACGTTTTACACGTTTTGCTCATTTCAGTATAAGTTTCATAAAAGCATAATAATTCCACGGTCTTTCTTGAATCTGTATCATAGAGTCGCTGTAATGAAGCAAAACGCTTTGCGGGGCGAGAAACACCAAAAAACTAGACGACATGCTGAATGAGACAAATCAACATCGAAAAGGCTCAGGAAACGGGAAAGTGCTCTGATTTACACATTTCAGTAAGTGTGTGACAAAAGCACAATTGTGTTACAGTTCCCATGTACATGCATCATAGAGTCTTGGTTAAGCACCAAAAGCGCTTTGCTTTAGCGAGAAATACATAAAAATGACATTATTTTAATCAAACTTTAAACTCTTATTCGCAATTGTCTTCCCTTGAATCTCGAAGTCTCTCACGTTTTGGGGGTCAAATAACACAGCATTTGCAGGAAAAAAGCTATAGAGGACAGAGAATGCAGAAATTTGCAATGACCATAGAAATAACTTCAATAACATGCTAGATATGCCAAAACAGCACAGATAAGGCTCAGGACACAGAATTACATGCATTTGTACTCTGTTTAGCTCATTTCAGTATTAGTGTCACAAAAGCATAATTATTCCTCGGTCTTTTCTGAATCTGCATCAGAGAGTCGCTGTAATGAACCAAAAGCGCTTTGCTTTAGCGAGAAAAACATAAAAATGACATTATTTTCCTCAAACTTTTAAACTCCTATTCGCACTTGTCTTCCCTTGAATCTTAAAGTTTCTCACGTTCTGGGGTCAAATAACACAGCATTTGCAGGAAAAAGCTATAGAGGACAGAGAATGCAGAAATTTGCAATGACCATAGAAAGAACTTCAATAACATGCTAGATATGCCAAAACAGCACAGATAAGGCTCAGGACACAGAATTACATGCATTTGTACTCTGTTTTGCTCATTTCAGTATTAGTGTCACAAAAGCATAATTATTCCTCGGTCTTTTCTGAATCTGCATCAGAGAGTCGCTGTTATGAACCAAAAGCGCTTTGCTTTAGCTAGAAAAACATAAAAATGACATTATTTTCATCAAACTTTTAAACTCCTATTCGCACTTGTCTTCCCTTGAATCTTAAAGTTTCTCACGTTCTGGGGTCAAATAACACAGCATTTGCAGGAAAAAGCTATAGAGGACAGAGAATGCAGAAATTTGCAATGACCATAGAAAGAACTACGATAACATGCTGGATGCCAAAACAGCACAGATAAGGCTGAGGACGCGGAATTTCACGTACACGTTTTACACGTTTTGCTCATTTCAGTATAAGTTTCATAAAAGCATAATAATTCCACGGTCTTTCTTGAATCTGTATCATAGAGTCGCTGTAATGAAGCAAAACGCTTTGCGGGGCGTGAAACACCAAAAAACTAGACGACATGCTGAATGAGACAAATCAACACCGAAAAGGCCCAGGAAACGGGAAAAGTTTACTCATTTCAGTAAGTGTGTGACAAAAGCACAATTTTGTTACGGTTCCCATGTACCTGCATCATACAGTCGTGGTTAAGCACCAAAAGCGCTTTGCTTTAGCGAGAAAAAACATAAAAATGACATATTATTTTAATCAAACTTTAAACTCTAACTCGCAATTGTCTTCACTTGAATCTTAAAGTCTCTCACTTTTCAGGGGGCAACTAACAAAGCATTTGCAAGAAAAAGCTATAGAGGACAGAGAATGCAGGATTTTATAATGACCATAAAGAGCACTACAATAACATGCTGGATGCCAAAACAGCACCGAAAAGGCTCAGGACGCGGAATGACACGTATTTGTACTCTGTTTTGCTCATTTCAGTATAAATAAAAGCATAATTATTCCTCGGTCTTTTCTGAATCTAAATCAGAGAGTCGCTGTAATGAACCAAAACGCTTTGTGGGGCGAGGAACACCAAAAGACTAGACAACATGCTGAATGAGCCAAATCAACACCGAAAAGGCCCAGGAAACGGGAAAAGTTTACTCATTTCAGTAAGTGTGTGACAAAAGCACAATTTTGTTACGGTTCCCATGAACCTGCATCATAGAGTCGTGGTTAAGCACCAAAAGCGCTTTGCTTTAGCGAGAAAAAACATAAAAATGACATATTATTTTAATCAAACTTTAAACTCTAATTCGCGATTGTCTTCACTTGAATCTTAAAGTCTCTCACGTTTTGGGGGTCACATAACACAGCATTTGCAGGAAAAAGCTATAGAGGACAGAGAATGCAGAAATTTGCAATGACCAGAGAAAGAACTTCAATAACATGTTGGATATGCCAAAACAGCACAGATAAGGCTCAGGACACGGAATAACATGGATTTGTACTCTGTTTTGCTCATTTCAGTATTAGTGTCACAAAAGCATAATTATTCCTCGGTCTTTTCTGAATCTGCATCAGAGAGTCGCTGTTATGAACCAAAAGCGCTTTACTTTAGCGAGAAAAACATAAAAATGACATTATTTTCATCAAACTTTTAAACTCCTATTCGCACTTGTCTTCCCTTGAATCTTAAAGTTTCTCACGTTCTGGGGTCAAATAACACAGCATTTGCAGGAAAAAGCTATAGAGGACAGAGAATGCAGAAATTTGCAATGACCATAGAAAGAACTACGATAACATGCTGGATGCCAAAACAGCACAGATAAGGCTGAGGACGCGGAATTTCACGTACACGTTTTACACGTTTTGCTCATTTCAGTATAAGTTTCATAAAAGCATAATAATTCCTCGGTCTTTCTTGAATCTGTATCATAGAGTCGCTGTAATGAAACAAAACGCTTTGCGGGGCGAGAAACACCAAAAAACTAGACGACATGCTGAATGAGACAAATCAACATCGAAAAGGCTCAGGAAACGGGAAAGTACTCTGATTTACACATTTCAGTAAGTGTGTGACAAAAGCACAATTGTGTTACAGTTCCCATGTACATGCATCATAGAGTCTTGGTTAAGCACCAAAAGCGCTTTGCTTTAGCGAGAAAAACAATAAAAATGACATTATTTTAATCAAACTTTAAACTCTTATTCGCAATTGTCTTCCCTTGAATCTCGAAGTCTCATACGTTTTGGGGGTCAAATAACACAGCATTTGCAGGAAAAAAGCTATAGAGGACAGAGAATGCAGAAATTTGCAATGACCATAGAAATAACTTCAATAACATGCTAGATATGCCAAAACAGCACAGATAAGGCTCAGGACACAGAATTACATGCATTTGTACTCTGTTTAGCTCATTTCAGTATTAGTGTCACAAAAACATAATTAGTCCTCGGTCTTTTCTGAATCTGCATCAGAGAGTCGCTATAATGAACCAAAAGCGCTTTGCTTTAGCAAGAAAAACATAAAAATGACATATTATTTTCATCAAACTTTTAAACTCCTATTCGCACTTGTCTTCCCTTGAATCTTAAAGTTTCTCACGTTTTGGGGTCAAATAACACAGCATTTGCAGGAAAAAGCTATAGAGGACAGAGAATGCAGAAATTTGCAATGACCATAGAAAGAACTACGATAACATGCTGGATGCCAAAACAGCACAGATAAGGCTGAGGACGCGGAATTTCACGTACACGTTTTACACGTTTTGCTCATTTCAGTATAAGTTTCATAAAAGCATAATAATTCCACGGTCTTTCTTGAATCTGTATCATAGAGTCGCTGTAATGAAGCAAAACGCTTTGCGGGGCGAGAAACACCAAAAAACTAGACGACATGCTGAATGAGACAAATCAACATCGAAAAGGCTCAGGAAACGGGAAAGTACTCTGATTTACACATTTCAGTAAGTGTGTGACAAAAGCACAATTGTGTTACAGTTCCCATTTACCTGCATCATAGAATCGTGGTTAAGCACCAAAAGCGCTTTGCTTTAGCGAGAAATACATAAAAACGACATATTATCTTAATCAAACTTTAAACTCTTATTCGCAATCGTCTTGCCTAGAATCTGAAAGTCTCTCACTTTTCAGGGGGCAACTAACAAAGCATTTGCAAGAAAAAGCTATAGAGGACAGAGAATGCAGGATTTTGCAATGACCATAAAGAGCACTTCAATAACATGCTGGATACCAAAAGAAGGATCAGGACACCAAAGCACATGCATTTGTACTCTGATTTGCCTATTTCAGTACAAGTGTCACGAAAACATAATCATTCCACAGTTGTTCTTGTACCTGCATCAAAGAGTCATTATAATGACCCAAACGCCCTGTAGAGCGAGAAACACCGCGAAAAACACAATAACATGCTGCATTAAAAAATAAAGCCAAAAAGGCTCAGGACACTCGAAGTGTAATCGGATTTATTCATTTTAGTGATTGTGTCACAAAAGCACGATTGATTTGCACAGTTCTCATGCACCTGCATCCTAGAATCTCGGTTTAACACCAAAATGCCTTGCCTTAGCTAGAAAAACCTATTAATGACATATAATTTAAATCAAACTTTAAAGTGCAGGTACACTCATTCGCGATTGTCTTCCCCTTAAATTTGAACGTTTCTCACGTCTTGGGGTCAGATATCACAGCTTTTGCAGAAAAAAACTAAAGAGGACAGAGAATGCAGAAATTTGCAATGATCATAGAAAGAACTTCAATAACATGCTGGATACCAAAAGAAGGATCAGGACACCAAAGTACATGCATTTGTACTCTGATTTGCTCATTTCAGTACAAGTGTCACGAAAACATAATGATTCCACAGTTGTTCTTGTACCTGCATCAAAGAGTCATTATAATGACCCAAACGCCCTGTAGAGCGAGAAACACCGCGAAAAACACAATAACATGCTGCATTAAAAAATAAAGCCAAAAAGGCTCAGGACACTCGAAGTGTAATCGGATTTATTCATTTTAGTGATTGTGTCACAAAAGCACGATTGATTTGCACAGTTCTCATGCACCTGCATCCTAGAATCCCGGTTTAGCACCAAAACGCTTTGTCTTAGCTAGAAAAACCTATTAATGACATATAATTTAAATCAAACTTTAAAGTGCAGGTACACTCATTCGCGATTGTCTTCCCCTTAAAATTGAAAGTTTCTCACGTCTTGGGGTCAGATATCACAGCTTTTGCAGGAAAAAAACTAAAGAGGACAGAGAATGCAGCAATTTGCAATGACCATAGAAAGCATTACAATAACATGCTGGATGCCAAAACAGCACCGAAAAGGTTATCTTTTTTAAGACGCATAATGATTCCACAGTTATCTTGTACCTGCATCGCAGAGTCGTGGTAATGTACCAAAATGCTTTGCAGAGCGACAAACACCTAGAAAGTACCTATAATTTAAAAAATCACAATTGAAAATCACACCGTTAGCTCTCACGCAGTTGCTTTTGTTTTTTCATCTGTTGGTTGTCAAGTGTGACAGCTACTGCAGGAAAAAGCGAAGGAGAACAATGATTAGGTGATCTGAATTTCTGCACAGTGATCCTCCTAATAGTGATGACATTAAAACAAATTTAAGATTTTGCAAATTAACCTGAATCACATTGTTTGATTGAACCAAAATAATTTTTAGAGCGAAACGAACTTGTGTATGACAAAATATTAAAAGCATTATAAGATGACACTGATTTGTATCTTTTCCTGTGTTTGCTGTTAGATAAGTGTATGAGTTAAATGTGGTCGCTAGATCGCGCCCTTGATCAATTAACAAATTGAGTACTGTTCTGACTACACCAGAGCACCAGCTGATCCACTTGCTGTCTGTAAGCAGTCTCATCACCGTCCTGGATGAGACCGATGATGGTGGTGTCGTCTGCGAACTTTAGCAGCTTCACAGAGGCGTCTGTGGAGGTGCAGTCAATGGTGTAGAGGGAGAAGAGTAGTGGAGAAAGGACACATCCTTGGGGAGTCCCTGTGCTGGTGGTCCGAATGTCCGGAATGGCCTGCCTCAGCCTCATCTGCTGACTTCTGTCAGTCAGAAAGCTGTAGATCCACTGACAGAGTGCAGGAGGCACAGTGAGCTGGGCCAGTTTGGAGCCGGGGGGGGGGGGGGGGAGGGACCACAGTGTTGAAGGCCGAGCTGAAGTCCACAAAAAGGACACGTGCACAGGTCCCAGGACGATCCAGGTACTGCAGGATGTAATGCAGCCCCAAGTTGACAGCGTCGTCCACTGATCTGTTTGCCCGGTAGGCAAACTGCAGGGGTCCAGCAGGTCCTTTGTGAGGGTCCTCAGGTGCCCACCTGAAGACCACACCAGACGCTCAAAGGTCTTCATGACCACAGATTGTCAGCGCGACAGGCCTGTAGTCATTTAGTCCTGAGATGGTGGGTTTCTTGGGGACGGGGATGATGGTGGAGCGCTTGAAGCAGGAGGGGACCACACCCAGCTCCAGGGACCGGTTGAAGAGCTGGGTGAAGACAGGAGCCAGCTGGTCTGCACAGGCTCGCAGACAGGAGGGGGAAACCCCGTCAGGGCCTGGAGCTTTCCTGTTTTTTTGTCCCTGCAGCAGCCGGGTCACTTCCTCCTCGCTCACTTTTGGAGGCTCTGGGGGGTGGGTGTGCTGGAGCCCCGGGGTTGAGATGGAGTTGAGATGAGGGGCTCAGTGTCAGTGGGTGGTGGCAGGGGGGGCAGAGTGACTGCAGAGAGGAGAGGGGCAGGTGTGAAGTGGTCCCTTTCGAATCTGCAGTAGAAGGTGTTGAGGTTGTCAGCCATGATACGCTGATATACACCCTGTTTGAGCAGTGTTCATGGAGTGCAAGAGCAGGGCGGCAAGACACCTGCAGTTCACGTGTCAGATTAAAGTCTTAAAAGTCTAATCATAAAGATTAAGCTTGTAGTGGCACTGAATAGGGTTTTATGGAGCACCCAGAGCAGCAATGAAGAAATATATTGTTGTACAGGTAGGAATATGTTTCAGTTAACACAAATAAGATAAATATAGATAACAAAGTACAACATATTGCTAGGCTCCGCTCTGTTGGTTATGGCTGCCTTTGCGGCAGCTCTCTCTTTTCTGTCCGTTTCCAGTAATTTTTTTGTCTCTTATTTTGTAATCTTTGTATTTGGAGTGGATCATTACTTTGTGTGGCTCATTTGTTGGTCATGGACACCAAACTTTTTGTGGCTTAGTGATATTTTTACTACTTTTGCTCCTGTGTTTGTCTGGAGATCCTACATGTAACCATGGCTGCATTGTTTACATGTGAACTCAGCTGTTTGCAGCCTGTAGCATGTCAACGCTAACTGGTGTAAGGCCTGATGTCTTCCTACAAGGTGAGGAGTAGGAGGTGAGGACGACGTGATGGTTCTCAGGTGTGAACTAAGAAGTGACGACATGGACCTGTTAGAGACCTAGACCTGTTGGATCCATCGTTATTGGATACGTAAGATCTATCTCCAATAAGATGGACAAGCTATCCATGCTAACCCAGCAATAGAGGGAATTCCAGAGGGCAGAGTAGCATCATGCTATTCACAGACATGGCT
>NW_027437185.1:0-77500 GCF_033239565.1 Halichoeres trimaculatus
CACCCCTTTATTCCTCCTCCTGCGCCCTCCTCCTCTCTGGAGGCGAGAAACATAATTAGAAGGTCTCTGGCCCCAGAAAAAGACAGAATTGTCTTACCTGTTTGTATAGTTGTTTACCGGTAAACAGTCCACAGCATCCTGGATGTAACAACACACCGCATCCTGTAAAAACGGATGATTGAGAGTTTTACGTGTTGTGCCCTCTTTTTTTCTTTTTTTCTCATCACATTGTTCAATAATTGCTTAACAGTTTAATGTATGGATTCTAACTGTATCTTGGATATTTTCCTCATTGTTCATGGAGTTTTCTTACCCACACTGGAGCCCCTCTGGGGGCGCTGGGTCCTTTGACCGCCCAGGGATACCTTTAAAAGACACAAAAGGAGTTTTAATCAGTTTGATCTTGTTGTAAATACTTACCGTTCATATTTCAGGATTCCACAGTTCATACAGTATGTTCTAAGATCTGTACATTGTATGTGGCGTGACAATCTTTGTATTCTGTGACCTCCATATTGCTTGGACGACAATTTTGTTGCAGTGGCAGGAAAGCGACAGCAGATGGCGCTCGGTGTCTTATTGAACAGCGCTCGACGCTAAGGACCCTGGGAGTCGGGCGCTCAAAATTTTGAATCTGAGCCCGCCCATTCCTTCATTCATTCTCCCAAACAAACATTCTGGAAGATACCGAGCGCCAGCATTCGCTTTTTTCCACTTTGTTTTGTATTTGTGTTACAAGTTGCCTGAAGAAGGTCCTTTTCAGGACCGAAACGTTGCACCTACTTGTTCATTGTTTTTGTTTCGGGAAACTTGCAGTTTGTTGTTAAATAAATACCGTGTGTTGACGGAAGAAGCTTCCCTCTTTTCTGCCACACCAGTGAGTATTCACCGTTTTTCACGCCACCCAAGGCGCTAGGTTTAATTCTAGGCCAGTGCCAGTGTTTATTAGCCTTTTAGCCAGAATGGCGGGTTTTGATAGAGACGGAGACTGGACCCGAGTGAGCTACCGCCGCGGCAGACAGCAGAGAAAGCCTCCGCAGCCGAGGTACGATCAGCCTGCCTCCTATCCGGGTAGAGATCGCCAGCCCACAAGACGCTCCTACGCTTCAGTGAGCAGAGGTGGGTTTAATCGGCAGGCTCAGCAGCCTCGGCAGCCCCGGCAGCAGTCCTGGAACCGCTCGGCTGACCGCTACAGGCCCCAGCAGCCGGTTAGCCGCCCGCAGCAGCCGCACGCCTCCAGCGGCTACAGGGACGACCGCTCAACGCGCCGCTGGTACAGCACCGGATCCGACGCCGAGCAGCGCTACAACCGGCGCCGCCCCCCCCGCGACGACTACGGGACTTACAGAGCCCCGGCTCCACTCCTTCCTGCCCGGCGCCCCCCTCCTCTGGATCACGGATCCCGCCGGGTGCGCCGCGACGGAGACGCGGCGCAGCGGGACCTTTACGCACGCGGCGGCTGGAAAGCTGCGCGCCCTCACCGAGTTCAACGCCCGGCTCCTCAGAATAGGATCGAGTCGCTGGACCCAGACTTCACAGACAAGGTCCGGGTCATCTTTAAAGTAATTAAAGCCATGCATCACCTCAAAAATGCCTCTGGGGAGGAGCCGCCTCCGACGATCAGAAAAACCACGCAGCACCTGGTGGATCTGATTAAACCAGCCTCTCCAAATCAGACCACAGAACTGCTGCTGGAGGGGAACGCCCGCAACTGGGAACACAACGCCATCATGATCCTGCGCCAACACTACGAAGACAACATAGACAGAGACCTGCAGGGGATGGCGGCTTTCCCCAGCCGGGCCTGGCAGGGCCCCTTCCAGATCGCGACACTCTGGGCCAAGAGAAACCTGGGCCGCAGGCTCAGGCAGGACACTTTAGATGAGGCTGAGGCACTCCTTAAAGCCAACTTGGACCCAGACCAGGCTCCGATCCCTGAGCCACAGGAGCAGAGAAGCCTCATCACCCCTCCTGTGACATCCTCCACACCTCCACCTGCTCCCCTCTCCACCTGCCCTCCTGCCAGCGTCACTACTGTCCGGGCTCAGGTACATGTCGGAGCGGCCCCGCCCACCCCGGCCCCGCTCATCTTACTCTCTCCATCCCCCAGACCCCTCAGGTCATCTGTGGCCACGATGACCGACCAGCGGGGGGGAGACTGGTCTCCCTTTGCAGACCCGGACCAACAGGACTCTCCCCCTCCTTCTCCTCCTCCCCCTGAGCCTCTCATCCCCCTCCCCTCTACCACCCCTCTCTCTTCTCTCCCTCTGGCTCCCATCTTTCTCCCTCGCCCTCCTCCACCAGCCACCTTTTCTTTCTCATCCTCCTCCCCTTTTGGAGCCTTACCTCAGAGGACCGCAGCACCCAGCCTCAAGAAGCAGAGCAAGACGGGACGCAAGAGGGTGTGCCTCGGGAGGGAGGGGTACAGCATCAGTCCCCCCACGGAAGTTCATCCACCTCCCTCTTCTTCTTCTTCTTCTCCTCCTCCTCCTCCTTCACGCCCTCTCCCCAACCCAGCAGTGTTCCAGGAGAACTCTCAATCCCTACAGCTCATCACTGAGGCAGAGACTGAGAGCATCCGAACCAGCGGAGGTCCAGGAACGGAGCCTCCCCTGCTCAGGCTCACCCCTTTCCCCAGGAAATCCACACCAGACACACCCCACACACAGACACAGACACCCCAGACGCCCCAGACGCCCCAGACACCCACACGCAGACCCACCAAACACATAAACACACTCAGAAAGCTCAAAGACTGGAGCCTGTGCATCAGAGAAAGAACCCTCATCATCGGTGACTCTAATGTTTCCAGAATCGCCCCCTTTCAGATCCAACACCTTCAAGTGGACAGTTACCCGGGGGCTAAGATCCACCACGCCGAGTCCCTCCTGAGGAATGCCACACACACGGTGGAGCCCGAGACTGTCATCCTCTCCTTTGGACTTAATAACAGACAGCAGCAGACCACCGCCACCACTGTAAAACAGCTGCTGAAGACTGTAAGAGTGGCCCAGGACAGATTCCCCGAGGCCATGGTCTTGGTCCCTGTCCTCAACTTTTCCCGTCACCTGCCAAAGGCCGAGCAGCAGGTCATTAAGGCCCTCAACCAGTTCATCTTGGAGCAGCTGGACTTCATCCCTGAACTCCCCAGCAGGTATTTTGGTACTGAAAGGGACAACATACACTGGTCCCACCGCACAGCCTGTAAAATGCTAGATCACTGGTTGAATCACATTGAAAAAACAAAAAACTGAGGAGCCCCGTAAGCCTGTTCTTTCAGGAGGGGTTCAAAAATGTCATGGTTCTAGCAAAGAAAACTAAACTCACAACTGGTCAATTAGCTCTGCTAAACAGAGGTCTTAACTTTATCCCAACTAGAGGCAGCAATAAAAACATCAGACCCCAGGCCAGACTCGACCTCCAAAAATATCACAGAACATTAAAGTTATGGGCTTACTATGAAGACAGGGGAGACTCCCCTGACACAAAAACGCCTTTTACCTCCAAATCCAGCTGGACTCCTCCAGAGCCCAGCCTGCCTCCCCACATAGGGGATTTAATCAAACTGGATCTCAGTTACTTTGATAACTCTTTTGAAGTCCTCAGAGTTCAGACTAATCTCACGCCTGAGGAGAATCTGGCCCTAAAAGAATTAAACGAAAACAAACAAATCATAATCAAACCTGCAGACAAGGGGAGTGTTGTTGTTGTGATGGACCTGGATCAGTATTTATGGGAGGGAAACAGACAACTTAATGATAAAAAATATTACTCCAAATTAAACAAACCCATCTATCCAGAAACGTTCACTCAGGTCACCCGAATCTTCCAAAAAATCTATGAGAAAAAATTAATTAATGCAAAACAACGAAATTACCTGATAGGTGACTCTGAACCCAGGCCGAGGAGGTTCTATTTGCTCCCCAAGATCCACAAAGACCCCGCTTCTTGGAGCAAGCCCTTTCAAATCCCTCCAGGGCGCCCCATAGTGTCCGATTGCAGCAGTGAGACCTACAGATCTGCTGAATTTATTGACCACTTCCTGAATCCTCTGGCCCAGAAGCACCAAAGTTATATCAAAGACACCTATGACTTCATTCAGAAGATCAAAGATCTCCACATCCCTGCAGGCTCCCTGCTGTTCACTATAGACGTGGACAGCTTGTATACAAATATAGAAACCAAAGAAGGGATTCAGGCCGTGAGGGAGGCCTTTTACAAATTTAAAGAAAAAAAGAGACCTGACAAGGAGTTACTAGAACTCTTGGAGATCAATCTGACCCGAAACGATTTTGAATTTAACGGGAATTACTTCCTGCAGATTAAAGGTACTGCCATGGGTAAAAAGTTCGCCCCTGCTTATGCAGATATTTTCATGGCTTCCTGGGAGACAGCGGCCCTCAAAAAGTGCAGCAAAAAACCCCTGCACTATTACAGATACCTAGATGATATCTGGGGCATTTGGGCCTACTCCCAAGAGGATTTCATTGTTTTCTTCAACATTTTGAATAATCACAATCCCTCTATAAAATTAAAATATACCATTGACCCTGATTCTGTGAACTTTCTGGATACCACAACCTTTAAAGGACCTAAATTCACCTCAAACAATCAATTAGACATCAAAGTGTACTTCAAAGACACAGACACACATGCATTATTGCACAAAAGCAGCCATCACCCCAGACACACTTTTGCTGGTTTAATTAAATCACAACTATTACGTTTCCACAAAATATGTACACAAACAGAGGACTTCAAGCAGGCCACTGGGGTGTTGTTTTCCGCTTTGTCCACCAGAGGGTACTCCAGGACCTTTCTCAGAAACTGCTTTAAATCCTTCCAGCAGAGCAGGCCCATGACAACCTCCACCGCTCTCCCATTTGTCACCACCTTCTCCCCATCCACGGTGAAGCTGGTCAAAAACATCAAAAACAATTTGGAACTAATTATGAGCACACAGCAATCACAGGGGACGATCAGAATTATTGCTGCCTTTAGGAAAAACAAAAACCTGAGGGATTACCTGGTGAGGGCGGCGATTAAGACAGACTCCCACCCTAAAGATAAACACAGGACAAACAGACATGATTTTTTCAAACAAAATAAATGGGTTTATGACTCTCATCATAGAAGTGTTTACCCTACAGCTGCATATGGTACTGTTTCCTCCAGGAATTGTGTCTATTTGATCACCTGCAGAATGTGTGGTTTGAGGTATGTTGGAGAGACACGTCTCCCACTACACACACGCTTTGTAGCACACAAACACAACATCTTGAGACACAAGAACACTGACCGTCACGTGGTCCGACACTTCATAGCCCATGGGTGGGAGTCTGTCCAGGCCTCTGTCCTGCAGTGCAACCCGCACTGGTCCACAGCCCAGAGGAGGAGGGCTGAAAGAGGCTGGATCAGTCAGCTGAATACTTTTTACCCCACAGGGCTTAATGAGAGGGTTTACTTCCGCCCCTAGCCTGAACCTAACCCTTAACCCCCTGAGTGTATAATCCCTCTCTGTTTTTCACTCCTAATTTTGCCCCCCCCTCTCTTTTTCTCCCCCCACTCCACCCCCCTCCCCCTACCCTAATCCTAACCCTAACCCTAACCCTAATCCTAACCCTAACCCTAACCCTAACCCTAACCCTAATCCTAACCCTAACCCTAACCCTAACCCTAACCCTCACCCTAATCCTAACCCTAACCCTAACCCTCACCCTAACCCTAACCCTAACCCTTACCCTAACCCTAACCCTAACCCTTACCCTAACCCTAACCCTAACCCTTCACCCCTAACCCTAACCCTTAACCCCTAACCCCTAACCCTAACCCTAATTTTCAGAACCCGCCCCAACCCCAACCTGGACCCGTGGTGACCTGGATGGCGTGTGCATGATCACGCCATCCTTCGGATGGCGTGATCCAAAATTTTCCCTCCCCTAACCCTAACCTAACCTAACCCTAACCCTAACCCTAACCTAACCCTAACCCTAACCTAACCCTAACCCTAACCCTAACCCTAACCCTAACCCTAACCCTAATCCTAACCCTAACCCTAACCCTAACCCTAACCCTAACCCTAACCCTAACCCTTCACCCCTAACCCTAACCCTTAACCCCTAACCCCTAACCCTAACCCTAATTTTCAGAACCCGCCCCAACCCCAACCTGGACCCGTGGTGACCTGGATGGCGTGTGCATGATCACGCCATCCTTCGGATGGCGTGATCCAAAATTTTCCCTCCCCTAACCCTAACCTAACCTAACCCTAACCCTAACCCTAACCTAACCCTAACCCTAACCTAACCCTAACCCTAACCCTAACCCTACCCTAACCCTAACCCTAACCCTAACCCCTAACCCTAACCCTAACCTAACCCTAACCCTAACCCTAACCCTAACCCCTAACCCTAACCCTAACCCTAACCCTAACCCCTAACCCTAACCCTAACCCTAACCCTAACCCTTACCCTAACCCATTTTTATGAAAACATAACCCTAACTCCTCCCTACACCCTAAACTGAATCATTTGAACTTGAGGCCTAAACCGAACCAGTCACACCAAGTTTATAACCTAACCCTAAAATAACCCATTTTTATGAGTATACAACCATTACCTGGTCCCAGACCCTAAAATTAACCATTTGAACTCGAGGCCTAAACCGAACAGGTCGCACCAAGTTCATAATCAATGCCGGAAAAACCTTAACCCAAAACTAACCCCTAAGCTTAACCAAATTTGGGATCTTTATGAAAATTGAACCGTAACCCAGCCCTTGACCCTAAACTGAACCATTTGAACTTGAGGCCTAAACCGAACCAGTCACACCTAGTTTATAATCTAACCCTAAAATAACCTTTTTTTATGAATATACAACCATTACCTAGTCCCAGACCCCAAACTTAACCATTTTATCTTGAGGCCCAAACCATACCCTAAACTCAACCATTTGAACTTGAAGCCTTTTGCACTTAAAAATATGAACCCAAAACATGAAAACCATATCACACCATCTGCCCCCCCCCCCCCCACCCCCCCCCACCCCACCCCCAACACCAACACCACATACATGTACACACAAAGACACACACATCTCTCGACACACGCTCCTTCATCTCCCTCCCTCTCACCTCTAACTGTTTCATTTCCAAAGAGGGTCAAGGTTATTGACAAGGAACCATGGATAGACAATACGCGCCCGTGCAAGCCCTTGACATTCCCATTCAACCGGCCAGTCGATTGATGAACCGGGGGGTGTCACTGTAAATTTCCCCTAACCTAACCCCTAACCCTAACCCTAACCTAACCTAACCCTAACCCTAACCCTAACCCTAACCCTTAACCCCTAACCCCAACCCTAATTTTCAGAACCCGCCCCAACCCCAACCTGGACCCGTGATGACCTGGATGGCGTGTGCATGATCACGCCATCCTTCGGATGGCGTGATCCAAAATTTACCCTCCCCTAACCCTCTACTCTAAACCTAACCTGTCTCTTTATTCAAAAGCTGACCTTAACCTAATTTCTAACCTTAACCCTATCTCTCTTTAAGCCTAAACCTAACCTAATTACTAACTCTAACCCTATATCTTTCTCTTCTAAGCCTAATCCTAGCTTTTTTTCTAACCCTATTCATATAATATTATTACATTAAGCCTAATTCACGGACCAAATCCCAAACCCAATTGTGTGTCTTAACTCCGCCCACCCACTATAAAAGCAACTGCGGAGACAAAGTGAAGTCAGAAGAGAGTATTGCAAGGAAGGAAAAGCTAGAGGAACAGATGAGAAGGCCAACAAGGCAGATGAACAAAGAAAAGACAAAGAAGAAGAGAGTAAAGATCAAGGGGGTGCCAAAGACAAAGAGATGAATAAACAAAAGTACACAGAAGAAGAGCAGCTAAAAGAAGCTAGCCTAAATAATAAAACGGCTCAAGATACGCCTGAGGAAGACACAAATAAAGTCGAAACGTTGCAACAAAATCTTGAAGCCAAAGAAAGAAAGCTGAGTAAAGCAAAAGAGAGAACAAAGAGGGAACGCGATAGAAAGAGAAGGTCAGAAAAGGAAAAGTCAAAAGCAAAGCAAAGGAAGAAAGAGGGAAAGACTTCAGAAAGAAAACACTTTGATCCACAGTTGCTGGACAATTTTTACGGCCCATCCAGAGATGGACCAAAACTAAAACAAAAAAGTTATACACACAAACAAATCACCCGTATGGCTGTCGGGCTCAGCCCAGGGGTATGTGCCCGTGCATGTCCGGGTCCTTACGCAGGACCCGGACCCACTTTTCTCACCCTAACCCTAACCCTTACCTAACCCTAACCCTAAAAGAAAGAAGGAAAGCTTAAGAAAGCAAAGCAAACAGATAAGAAAAGTAAAGCAAAAGAAGTTCAGAGCAAAGATCAAAGGGGGTGCCAAAAACTAAGATATAAGAAACAAAGAATAAAGAAAGAAGAGAAGCAGCCAAGAGGAGCTAGCAAAAATAAAAATAGGCTCAAGAATCGCCTGAAGAAGACAAAAGAAAGTCAAAACGTTGCGCAGCGCACAATTCTTGAAGCCACAGAAAGAGAAGCTGAGAAAAGCACAGGATGAAAACAAAGGGAAATTTGAAGAAAAGACAAAGACACGGAAGGGAACGTAAAAGGAAGAACAGAGAAAAGTCCGTACATCTAACACAGTCATGCCCTTTTCATACCCATTCACACACCACTGACGCAGCAGTGTGAGCAACTAGGGGTTAAGTGTCCTGCCCAAGGACACATCGCCATGTGTCGCCCAGAGCTGGGCTTGAACCTGCAACCTTCTGATCATTGACCAAGCGCATTCTCCAACTGCGCCACCGAATTGTCAGAGGTGCAACCACCTTTACACCCTGATTTCAAAGGGAATATGTTGGGAATCAACAGACTCCACCAGCTCTCTGATGGCAGTTGGTAAACAATGGTCACCATGGCAACATCTGGCTTCAGATGGGCCTCAGCCTACAGGCTTACATGGTTAAAAACTCACTCACAGGACACACAGGATTACATTTTAACAGTGTTTAAGATATCCGGCTTGCATTTTCCCTCAGTCGGGTCTTATTTCCATAAATGTTCTTTAAAATTTAATTCATTCCTTTAATTTTTGAATAGACTCAACCATTTCAACTTTAAATTCATTCATCCATTCCATTTATTTGTCCATTCATTTCCTTTCATCCAAGAGTTCATGGCAGGCTAATTCAGCATTCTGCATTAGCAGTTGAGCGCAAGCTTTTCAGGAGTTCTTAAAACAATTTTCAGACATATCTTCAGTCATTCATGTTCAGCATTCTACATTAGCAGCTGAGCAGAAGCTTTTCAAGACTTCATTCAACCATTTTCAGACACATCTTCAGTCATTCATGTTCAGCTTCTGCTTAGCATTTTAGCGCAAGTTATTTAAGACTTCATTCAACCATTTCAAGACAAATCTTCAGTCATTCATGTTCAGTACTCTGCATTAGCATTTCAGTGCAAGCCTTGCATGACTTCATTCAACCATTTTCAGACACATCTTCAGTCCTTCATGTTCAGCTTCTGCTTTAGCAGTTCAGTGCCTCCTTTAAGGACTTTTTTCAACCATTTTCAAAAATTACTTCAGTCATTCATGTTTAGCATTCTGCATCAGCAGTTCAGCGCAAGCTGCTTCAGCATTCTGCATTCACAGCGCAATTTCTTCAGAATTTTCTTTTCTAGTTTACCATGTGTTATTTTTTTTTCTCTACTATTTATTGTGTCTTTTACCTTCCAGCTGTTTCAAATTATTCTTATTAACAATTGTTTCAATTGATTGTGTTTTTATCCATTGTGTTTTTATTGATCTTGATTTTAAGCCTGTACAGTACTTTGGCCAATTGCAGTTGTTCTAAAATGTGCATATAGCACATTTTAATACAAATATTAATTAATATTTGTATATTAATACAAATACAAATAAAGTTTGACTTGACTTGACTTGACTTTGGTTGTTTAATAAACTCATTACTGCAAATTTTCTGGTCTGCTGTGTCTCTCTGTTGTCCTGCATTTGAGTCTCTGTGTCACAGTGTCAGGGAAGAACACTCTCTTTATTGTGCATTGTGCATTCAACATGAGTTTGAACTTACTCCACTACCACTAGATGCCATTGAATTTCGAAGCATGCCAATAGCGGAATGTCCATTGTGCAAAGTAAGTCCTCCTTTGCACAAAGTCTTTGTCTTCCTTCGTGTACAGGAGTGCACGGAGTCTCAGTCTGCAGCAGAAGATAATGTGGTAAATGTAGCTCGAGCTCTGGTATACTTGATTTTGCTCTGTGAATGTGACACTAATTTTATGTTCTAACCGTCCGTCAGTTTTGTTGTAACACATATTTGTGGGGCGTATTATAGACATGTCAAAGTGAGGTTAAGTTGGTTGTATAACTTTCGTATGTCTTACATGTTCATTTAAGTAACATTCACGTATCACATGCTGTATGCATGGGGTGGGCGGGGTTTTGCCTCCCTAATTAATCAATAGTTTCATTTTCATTACATTGACCTTCAGGACAGGGATGATGTGTCGGTGAGTGTGGTTTATAAGCCTTTATGAAGATAGGTGGATTTATTTGAGCTAAATTTGAGTTTTGTGTGTTTGTACATTCCAGGTTTACAACCTAGTTGTCTTTACCAGCCTGCGTTTATGTGCGTGTGAGATAAATAAACGAGGAAAAGAGAAGAAACGAGTTGTGTCCTCCGCCATTCCTGTTTTGAGGCCCTTCCAGAGGGAGTAGATTGAATTATACAACGTATAGTTCGATAATCTGGACAATGGTTCCTGCAGATGGACAGCCCCTCCTCTGCGGCATGACACAGAGACATTAATTGAAGAGTTACAGTACTTAAAGTTAATTACTATATGACCTTTTGAGATACCTGCATTGTTGAGGATGAGGGGCAGTATTTAACCCTCAGGATCCCAAGCAAGAAACGAAAATTGAATTTCTCTGATTTTAAAAAATTCTAGAAAGAAGTTGGGAGTATACACAACACACTTTTAGGTTCCCTCAAGCATAAAGAACACAGAAAAAAGTGATGTGACTCTACCCTTACAGAATCTACAAATCCTGAGACCTAAGAGAAGTTGATTGGAATGTTTAGGCTGTTTTTGCCTCTGTCACATTTTTACTCATGGACTCATTATTCACTGCAATAATAATTTATACACTTCTATGAATTTAGAAGAACCAGGGCTAAAGCCAGATGTAACTCAACAACCTCTCATTAATATAGCGTAACCAGAATGCAAGAAACTGTTCAATAAAGAAAAGCGGACATTGAAGTGTTCTGAATATTTACTTTAAATCAATGAAAACTGTGAATACCTATGTACAGAACACTTCATTCAAGTCTTGGCTCAAAGAAAAAACAAGTTGTTAAGTATCCACAAGCTCTGAACACACAAACTGTTGCTGATTGGTGCAGAGCAGCCCCAGCTGAAACATAACAACAAGCAGATGGAAGGCAGTTCTCAAGAATTATTTAGATGTAAATACAGGACATATATCGAGGGCTTGTACAGAGTGTAGAATTATTTGTTTTTGCACAGAATTGAGCTAGGGCAAATGGTTCATTTTCTGCAGATTTACAAAAAGGGCGTGTGAATAAACACTGCAAACAATGTCGATGGCAGTTTCACAAAATCATCGTTCTTTCCCGGCATTTCCTCAGCATGTTGCTGACATCGTGTGTAATGGTGCGGCCACACCAAACGCAAATTTGCGGTGCGATTACATACAAAGTCAATGCAAAGACGCGTTTAGCCGCCGATTCGCCTCGGGCGGCGCGATTCAGGCGTTTGGAGCGTTCACGCGTTTGGGCGGTAGACGCAAATTCGCTCGAGTTCAAAATATTCCCCCACGACGTCATTGTTTTGACGAAGTTGGGGGGCAACTGCCGCCTGCTCCGGCTCCAACTCCGCCGGAGGATGGAGGAGAAAACAATCTGTGTGGTGTGTCATCATCCAGAGTTATACGATACGACGTGTGTACTCTACAGAGACCGGAAAAACAGGAGCAGGCTTGGTTGAAAGTCTCTGAGGAGACAGGTGTTGAATGTAAGTTCTGAAAACAGTCGTTCCCAGCTGGATCTGCCTGCGCGGGCTATCACTGAGTCCGACTGTGTTTTCCTCAGCGGAGTTTTGAGCCTGATAGTGGGAGGAAAGAGCGGGGCAGGGGCAGAGCCAGGGAAAAGATGGAAGTTCTCTGTGCTCCTCTCTTTCCTCCACCCCTTCATTATCCCCAGGGAGACCTCCGGGAACATGGATCGGGGGGTTCGGGGGTACGGGGGTTCGGGTGGTCGGGGGTTCAGGGGGTCGGGGGTTCGGGGGATTGAGGATGAGATCGCAGTGAACAGCCAAGCAGGGCTGGTGGATTACCAGGGAGAGGCAGCAGGCATTGATTGTGATCTCCAAAGCTTTCACACACTCTCCTGTCATGCTTTGGAAACCACAGCTCATTGTTTTTCAGCTGCTCTTTAGGACTTTCGGTCTTTAAATGAATGAGCTCTCTACTCCGCATGCGCAGTACCGCGCATTCGCGTGTTCGCGCCTCAGCTTGTCAAAAAAGTCCAGCGGCGAGACTCGGGCGTTCACGCGGCGCGTGACAGGCCATTCGCGCGAGTAAATTCGCGTGTTCGCGTTTGGTGTGGCCGCGGCATTATACATCAAGGTACCCTCGGAAACTTGAGTATCTGAGGATAACGCCACTTTTTACAGCTTATGAATAGACAAACGGTTTGTACATGCCAGTCTGCCTGGGATCATCAGGGTTCATGTTTTATTCATCTCCATCAGAAGTTCCAATGCCATATCTGTTTCATCAAATTCACCCCAGAGTTCTTAAAACTTTACGCAAGCACGTGTGGGGAAAGGTAATAGATAATGTTATATAGTGAGATGCAATCACGGCCTACTACCACTAGAGGTTGCTAGTGAGTTGTTTATGCAGGGTTATAGCCAGAAGAAGAGTGTGAGCTGCTATGATAGAAAACCTGTTGTAAGTTCCCCCAAAATTAAAAGTCAAGTCGAATAATAAGTAAATGTGTGTTTCTCTTCATAAATATCTGAAGATATTACATATAATACGTGTGTGGGAGATTGATTATAAGAGACTGAACAAAATTCACATTTTCACTTTCACTGGTTGTGCTATAATTTGTAGACTGACCCCGTCATTGACAGAGAAAGGAGAAGAAGGTGCTGCAATAGCACCAAGACGAAAAACAAAAGTAGAAATATGAACATAGAACTGTTATTTTTGGGAAAACTGTTCATGTAGTGCTATGGGAATTACAGGGCAGTACAATCTTCCTACACCCTCTTATTTCCTGTTTGCTTGTCACAAATTCTCATCCACATTACAACAAAGATCTTCTCTTTCCACACAAAGTCTGAATGATTGAGGACACAGTTGTTCTCCCAGCTTTTGGCTACATCCTTCAACCAACCTGGGTCGTTGTAAGCTTATGATTGAGAGCATGGTCTACAGGTGTGACAGATCTTTATTTTCCTTTACAGGAAATTTGTTGCCACTGTCTGTACAGAGGAAAGTACACAAACATACCTGCGAGTTGATGGTTTATGAGATGAACCTTTGAGCTATTTCAGAAAACTGGTTGATCATTGGTTGATCTAACGCTTCACACATTTCCATTTGTTAGAGAAAGTCAAGATTGACCAGGGAGCAATTTACCAATCCAGACAGATTTAGAAAAAAAAAGTCTTATGGAATTGTGTGGAAAGCTGTTTGAATAATTATGAAAAGTAGTTCAACCCTATTGTATGTAAAGACTTATGTGATGAAGTAATGACTAACTGTCGTGGGGGATGAGACTATTCAACAGAGAACCATGATAATCCATTTTGACCAACATGACATAAGCAGCTCATAATGTAGGAAACAGCAGAGAATTGTACGTAATCATTTTCATGGGTGTCCCAAACCATCTGCAACTTGTGCTCATCAAAACAGCAGTTTCTCATTTCTTTGAACAAGTGACACAATGATGTGAAGATTGAACAAGTAGTTTTGAGAATTTCTATTCTGATCTGACAAATGAACCAAATCAACAGAGGAAAACTGGAACATAGACTAAGTTAAAAAAGACAATCATCTAATTACTTTCTCAATTCTTCTGTGTCTGTTGGAAAAATCTCTCCTAACTTTTGTTGTGGCTGTACTTCTGTTGTGTTGTAGCTTGTACAAATCGTCTGACACCCTAACCCTGTCAAAATAAAAATGCCCATACAAATGTTTAAGTACATCCAAACCTGTTCTTGAAGCCTAAAGACAGCATTTGATTTCATATATCTATTTATGTACCTATTACAACAGAGGATTGGGCCATGCTGAAGGAAAAAAGGACATTTATGAGATGATTCTGATAGATTTTTGAGAACAAAATCATTAAATTATGAGAATGAAGTCATTATCTCAGTCTGTAGCTACAGGCTATCTGAAGATGGAAGTTGTTCGAAAAACGATAGCTCGCTGTGTAGAATGATTTTGATGTGAAGCTATTTAAAATTTCTGTGTCGTATTTTATCGGTGCTGCAATTTGCAGATTTCAATGGAACAAGAGCCGCTCTGAGGACAATGCAAGTTCCTCAGTGCAGAAGGAAATTGTTTTGTAGCTCTCAGCCTGCCTTGCTGTGATGGCAGAGAGGCGTAGATTCTGTAAGAGCAATTATCCACTGATGAGTTATTCACAGATGAATCTGTGAATGTCTTTCTAACTTTACTGAAGTTCTTAACAAAGCTCCAGTTTCTGATGCGATCTTTTCACGGTCTTTAGACTAATAAAAGTTTGATGCTGATGTACCGAAGGAAAAGATGAAGTAATTCCTTATTTGCCACATTTCCTCATTTAAACCTATACTCAAGTATAAATTTACAAGATGCTCCACAGTTCTCATTTTTGCACAGGGTGCCCAAAAGAAGAACTTTATTCTCGTAAATGTATGATTTAACAATGAGATTAATCCCTTAAATTTACTCATTTTTTTAATCTGACCCTGATAATCCTACATAGCTGGACAGATTAATCAAATAATCAAAAAACCAACCAAGCGAGTCCATGGCGCCCTCTTGTGACCGGACCTGTTAGTGCACACAGCACACTTTTCCACCACCAATCTGGAAGGTAAAGAAATTGATGAAACTTGGCCAAATCAGAAAACCAAAAAATGCTACCCCCCCTCCAGAACTGCTGGTGGAAACAGGCGACCATCGCTTTACTTTCCAGAAAGCTAAGGAAAAACACCTCTGACAAGATTTTTTACATTTGTAATTTTTTTATAATACATATTTCAGTAAAATCTACTTCATTACATTGATAGTACAAGAAAAAATAGTATAATATACTTCAGACAGGAGCACACAGTTTAGTTCTGTTTTGTCGACGCAGACGTCCTTCTACTCCCTTTATGCCAACAATAGAAAAAAGACGGAGGGTGAGACAGTGCTATGGAGGGGGAGTCTGCAGACAGCTTGGACTGAGACTGACCCAAACAAAGAGAGAATGTGAAACAACGCCTGGACTCAAACACACGCAGAGTATCAAAAATGATTCCTTACATTTCTGTTTACAACAAAGTCTGTCAGCTTCTTATATTACATCTGATTACAAAAAGGGTTTGTTCATTTACAATCTAAGGCTGCTCACATCCTCTGAGCTCTGACCTGTGTGTGTGTGTGTGTGTGTGTGTGTGTGTGTGTGTGTGTGCGTGTGTGTGTGTGTGTGTGTGTGTGTGTGTGTGAGTGTGAGTGTGTGTGTGTGTGTGTGTGTGTGTGTGTGCGTGTGTGTGTGCGTGTGTGTGTGTGTGTGTGTGTGTGTGTGTGTGAGTGTGAGTGTGTGTGTGTGTGTGTGTGTGTGTGTGTGTGTGTGTGTGCGTGTGTGTGTGTGTGTGTGTGTGTGTGTGTGAGTGTGAGTGTGAGTGTGTGTGTGTGTGTGTGTGTGTGTCTACAACACTCCCTTAAATCCTTTGTGGGGAGGGAGCAGACATCTCCCTGGAGACAGTCTGAGCTGATCAGAGCTCCCTGTGGCTGATGGGGGGTCGGATGTGTCCCGCACTTCCTCAGCAGTGTCCACAGTCACTTCCTGTCCCCCATCGTCATCCTCAGGGCAGAACTCTCAGGACGACGTGGCATCTGGGGATGTTGCCTTTGGGCTTGAAGGGGGAGGAGCTTCAGCTGTGGCCTCTAACTGTGCTACCTCTTGACTGGAGGTCTGGGTCGGGGTTTTGGTTGGGGGTGGGAGTGGCTGGCTGACCTGGACTGAGACTTGTGGTAACGTCTGGGCCACCGCTGCTGGTTTAGCCAGGATGAGCTGTGGTGTAGGCCGACCCGTGGTGAGCTGGACCGTGGGGGCAGCTGCTGGTTTAGTGGCCACCTGTGCTAACGTGGTAGCGACGGGTTTGGCCTGGATGAGCTGTGTGATCTGGCCCGGCGGGTTCCCCTGCATGAGAGTGGCCAACTGGTTGGCTGGGATGGTGATGATGGTGATCTTCTCTCCTGCTTTGGAGCCAGCCGGCAGCATGGTGGGCAGTGCCTGGATGACCAGTTTGGGTGGAGCGACAGCAGAGGCGTTGGCTACTGTAACCGGGGTCCCTGTGGTGGTCGTAAGGAAGGAGGAGGAGTTTAACGTCACCTGACCCAGGGAGTTGGTCATGACCATGGGCATCGCTCTGATTGATCTGAGGGAGACAGAGAAAGTGAGCTGATCAAGCTGGCCTACAGTGGATCAGCTTCAGTCCGTGGCACACCAAATGATCCGATGTGTGGAGCAAGAGCAAGTCCTGGAGCAGTGACTCTTTCACCAAAGGTAAACGTGTAAGTGGGATTTACCTGGTAGCATTGCTGGGGATGACTGTGACGTAGGTTTGCTGGGGCTGGGTGGCAGCAGGGGAGGTGCCCAGGCCTGTGACCCCCTGCTGGTGAACAAGGTGCTGTGCAGACACCACAGCCTCGCTGTCTTCCACCTCCTCTCCGTCCTCTTCGTCCTCTATCACTCGGATGTTCTTGGGCATGTCTTTGAACTGGTAGGCCAGCCGCTGCCCCTCCACTTTAGCCAGGATGCCACGCTGGTAGTAATACCTACACACACACACACACACACACACACACACACACACACACACACACACACACACACACACACTCACACATTAAACTCTGGTTAGTGAACGAAGCCCACAGACTGTGTTCAGGACTTAGCTGTGAGTGTGGAGGCAGGCTGACCTCAGAGCTCGGCCCATGGTCTCGTAGTTCATGTCGGGCTTGTTCTTGTGTTTCCCCCAGAGTTTGGACACGGCCTTGGAGTCAACCAGTTTGAAGATGCCTTTATCCCTCTGCATCCACTTGATGTACCTGGGGCAGGTGTTTTTGTCCTGCAGCAGTTCCAGCAGAAACTCCCACAGGTAGGTGGTGTTACCTGCTGGACAAACATCATGCTCAATCATTTATCAGAATGAATCTGAGTATTTAAAAACACATCATGATTTAAAAGAACAATTTAACATTTGATAAGAAAGTTAAAGATTGGTAATGTATCATTTATAATGTTTAATTTCTATTTCTCTGCTTGTTGCTGACGGCTCTGATGTTTCCTGCTCATAGACAGTTTTGTTTCTGTGAGTTATTTGTTGTGTATAAATTGAGTCCAACTTGTTTGGTTAAACTGTGTTGTTGCTGTTATTTTCAACCTTTGTTCTAATTACCTGCCTTAGGACAATGGATGAACTTTAGTTACTGTGCTAATTCCAGCATATTCACATAGAGATGTACTGGGAGTGTGTGCGTGTGTGTGTGTGTGTGTGTGTGTGTGTGTGTGTGTGTGTGTGTGTGTATGTGTGTGTATGTGTGTGTGTGTGTGTGATTTTCTGCAAACTGAGTAATCGTCTTCCACAATCACAGCCTCCTTCACACATCACACATTAGCTACGCTGTACCTTTACACTGTAACCAAGTGTTACTTAAACAATTCCTCACATAGGTCCAGTAAATTAATTCAAAGCTTCGAGGTTTGTCAACACAGCCTTTACAGTGCACTGCATTCTGAAAACTGTGGACAGGAGTCTAGTTGTAAAGAAACCATTTCACATAACAATAGTAATAATAATAATAATAACAATAATAAAAAATAATAAGGGATGTTTAATACCACTACTTTTCAGACCGATACCAGTACAGTACTCCCTCTTGAGTACTCACTGGTACAGAGTACTGATACAAGTAGTACTTTATTTACATAAAATTTCATTTCACAGTGAGAGATCATTTTGAACAAAGACAGCACAGTCACTCTGGCAAGAAGTCCAAAAGGAAACACAAATATTCTCTCTGGGTTAAAAAATAAAACTAACAAGTGCCAGAGTTTAAGTTATCTTTTTAAATAAACTGAAGTGCAAAATAAAACAGTTTAACTGTTACCTCTCCCTGTAGAAGCCCATAACATAATAAATTTGGCCTTTTTAAAATGTAATAGGCCCATAACGTAATAACTGACCAATAATGTAATAAAAGTCCTGAACCTATAACGTAATAACTTTTGACCAATAACGCCACAACTTAGTACGTTACCGGTCAGTTTTTACGATACGGGCCTGATGCAAAAAAAAAAAAACTTTGAAAATGTAATAACTGGTCTTTAAGAGCTGTTTGCCAAAGACAAGTTGGTGTGTTTTCTTAATGTAGAAAATAATTTAAAATTGATTTTTTTTTAAATGTTTAAATGTAAGAAAAGGGAACAGTAATCCTCATTATTTTTGTGCTTAGGTTAAATATGTTCCGTTCTATTGTTCTATTCATCAGTTCAGGATGTTGAGACTAGAACTCACTTTTGTTATTTATTGTTTAATTTTACCTTGGAGAACAAAAGCCATAACAAATATAGTAGATTTAAGGAAAAACTGTTACAGAGTTCTAATAGATAAAGATTGCATTTTTCATGACAAAAATGAGTACTTTTTTGAGGCACCAACTGATATGCTATACGCTATTATGGTCAGTTATTATGTGTTTTGCCTATAACATTCTCAAAAAGGGCAAATGTATTACACTCTTGGCTGGTAATTGGGTTATCAGCTCAGTTATTACATTTTCAAAGTTGTTTTTTTTTGCATCAGGCCCATAACGTAAAAACCAGCCAGTAACGTACTAAGTTATTGCGTTATTGGTCAAAAGTTATTACATTATAGGTTCAGGACTTTTATTACATTATTGGTCAGTTATAACGTTATTGGCCTATTACATTTTAAAAAGGCCAAATTTATTACGTTATGGGTCATTATTACGTTATACACTCCCTGGTTCATTCATGTTGTCTGAACAGGACCTAACACATATTTGCCTTGGTGTTACACTGCAGCAAGTAGCAGCAACTACTGGCAAGTAGTGATGTGCGGATCGATACTTAAATATGGATACTTCCAATACCAGCTCTCTGTGCTCTAAAAATCGATTCTAAAACCATAATTTCGATACTTTTGATACTTCAGTCATTTGAGGTCCGGTAAATCATTAACAGGAACACAGTGAGTCACCAAACTGTTAAGAACGTATCTGAATGATACGCCGCTCTGTCGGAACTACTTTTCCTTCCGCCAGACTAAGTGTGTAATGCGTCAGTGCAGCTGCACGCTGCTCAGCCTGTCACTCACTTTTACACTGTCACAGGACAGAATGGTAAAGTGCAAAAGAAGTCATGTGTGGAGCTATTTTAGCTGTGTGGAGATATTTTAAGAAAAAACGTCAGGACTTGTGGCAACACAGCGATCCTTATTAAACAATTAGGTTAAATCACAACCAAGAATACGAGGCATTTATAATGAGGGGGACAGAGGAAGAGGAGAGCTCAGCGTCAGCTGCTGCTAGGGTGAGACACACATCTCTAAATCCTTCAGTGCTGCAAGCGGACACCATCTAGGTACAGAGGGAGAAAATGTGGGGCTTTAAGTGTTGCTAAGCACTGTTGCTATTGTTCCAATTAATAGATATGGCTATGACATAAGTAACAAAATAAATACATGCTTCAATAAATAACTGCATGAGTTCATTTAGAGTAATGATACATGAGTCAAGGAGATAATCTCACATGGGCAAAACAGCCTGGATTAATTCAGGTAAGGTTCCCTAAGGAATTGATTATTTGAAGTGGATTACAAACAACAGGTGTCATTAAATTACACAGAACAGTTGCAATAAAACAGTCATGTTAAGTTAAGAAAACTATCTTCTAGAAAACATAAATAAAAGATAACATTTAGTCTATAATATATACCCATTATAAATTTACAACCCATCTAATTTTCTTTAACTGTTGAATAAAAAATTCAAAATGTAGGTATTGACAAACTTGTGAAATCATTGGGGCATTTATTTATTTAATGATTTATTGTACTGGCAAATTCAAGTTAGTGGTATGATTTGAAATGCGTTAATTATTTTTTCTTTAGATTTACCAGACACATTACATGTATTTACACTAAGTATCGGTATTGGATCGGTATCGCCGATACCAGCCTGAATTTTACTCAGTATCGGATCGGAAAGGAAATCAGTGGTATCGCACATCACTACTGGCAAGGACCTACTCAACGTAAGATTGTTTTGCCTTGAGTATCGGCTGCTGGTATCGGCAGCCTTCATGACTAACAATACCTTGAAAAAAGGCTGGTATCGGCCTGATACCAATATCAGTACTCTCCCATCCCTAATAGTAATTATTTATATATCACTTTAAAAGACAGAATTTTACAAAGTGCTTTGACAGTCAGGACATAAAAATAAAATAATAACAATGGAGCTGAAAAAATGGTGAGTAGTTCCAAACTACGGCATAAAGGGAAGAGAAGAAGAGACTGTTGCTTATTTACCAGATGTAACAGACATGCAGGTTTTTAGGGCTGTGTAATCATCTCACTGCATTTCACTGGTTGCCATGACGCACAGCACATATCCCCAGAGTAGCTGAAAAAAGACACTTTTTCCCCCTCACTATTCCATGTTTATATCTATGTATTCAGTCGTCCCAAACTTTTATTAGTCTGTCACTCAGAGTGGAGTCAATCATCTTTACACTTCATTCAGCTCAGTCTCTGGGAAAGTGTAACACTGATCAGTGTCATGCTGTTACTCTCCAGCTGGCTGTTAATCCTCCTGCTGCTGCTACACCAGGAGCCACCGTTTCACTTTCTCATTCTAATATTACCCAAACACAGACATTTGAGTTATTAAAGAAACATTAATCATTGGATTACTTTTTATACTTATTTTAATGCTTTTGAATTGAGCAAAGACATACAGGAAGTGAGTCAAACCCTTCTGGAAAATCCAAACTTAATGATCCATCTTAAAGGACCAAAAAGAACGTCTATGGTCAGCTTGTGCTAAAGAATTCTGCTCTGGGGCTTCGTCTTAGGGATTATTTTCTGGGTTAATCTGCAGAAGATAAATCATTTACAAGTTTAACACAATGCTGAGCTGTTATTTTGGGCTTTTGGGAGGAGGTCCACCAGCATTCTAGGTGGAGGGGCTTTAAGTCTTATGATCTGTGCTTATGTGCTTCAATACTTGCTGAATGAGGTAAATATACACACGCTTTGACTCTACAGTCTTCAAAGAGCAATGCAGCCCTTACAAACCCCAACAAACATTCAAGCTTGTTGTTCAGTTTTTCTGACAAAACTTCCTCTGAAAAATGTGTCGTCATACTATCCTGCTCATTCAGCTGCTCAGCATTTTCAGAAACTGTGTGTGTTCATGTCACAAACCTTTGCCCTCCCTCTGTCTCTTCTTGATCCCCAGGTCAAAGGAACCGTTAGAAGCTGGCTGGTGTGTTTTGGGCTTCCGTCCACCTGAACAAGGCAGACAAAAACATTTCAGTTGAAATTGCTGCCCTTTGAATGTGAAAAACTACAATCATCCAGCAAATGACTGAGCTGAATATCCAGATCGATCAACTCCTCAGAGAAAATGTGGAGACAATGTTAAAAACAAAACGGAAAAAGACTACCGCAGCCCCTCACTGGCACTGCAAGGGGTTTCTGAGGCAGCTCAGGGCTGACCCTCAGGGAGATGTCAGAGCAGAGCTCCACAACAACAGTTTGCATTGGTTGCACTAATGCACCTAACTTTCTTTGTTGTTGGGTGCACCAGCAAGAACTTAAGGTGCACCAGAATGTTTCATTGCGTTGCCTTTGATGCCATTGGGTGAACTTTTTGTGGCTCTCCATAGCTTTCATATAATGTGAATGATTTTGAACAAGAATAAGAAATAGAGAATTACGTGTCTTTATCTGAAACACTTTTTGCGTATCAAAGATAAAGTGCTTAAAGTGCTTTACTGAGCTGAAACTGAAAATTCCATTTTAAAACATTAAGAAAAAAAAAATTTCCAAATCAAAGTGCTTCACTTAATTGAACTAACGTTTAATTCATTTAACTTCATAAGAAGAATTTCTTATTTAAATTTAGTGAAAACTAATTCCTCTTTGTATGCAATGTTATAAACAACATCAGTGTTTCCACTAAGTTTACAGCCTGGTAGGGCTGGGCAGGATGCCTGTTTTTGGTGTAATTTAAAGGTTGATCTTTTTGTCTGAGCTTTAAAACACACTCTAAATACAGTTGAAACTAGAACTTTACATATATATGATAGTAAACTATATATAAAGGCACATAACCTTTTTTGTCTCACCATCTAACATTAAATCAGATTAAACTTTTTCTGATTTTGGTCAATTAGGATTACCAAAATTATTTCTATTAGCTAAATGCCAGAATAATGAGATACTTTTTTAGACATTTTTTTTTACTTTCTTAAGAGTCAGGAGTTTACTTTGTTAGTATTTGGTAGAATTGCCTTTGACCTGTATGACTTGGGTCAAATGCTTTGGATGTGCGTCCATAAGCTGCAGGAATTTTGGCCCATTCCTCCTGACAGAACTGGTGCAACTGAACCAAGTTTGTAGGTCGCCTTGCTCTCACATGCCTTTCAGCTCTGCCCTTAAATTTTCAGTTGGCGTTGGCTTGAGATCAGAGCTTTGTGATGGCCACTCCAAAACGGTGAATTTGTCCCCCTTTAGCCACTTTGTTACCAGTTTGGCAGTAGGCTTAGGGTCACCATTTGTTCTTACTTTGTGAACTAATGTAGAAAAAAGTCTCTTGCGCGTCTCATCAGCCGCGGGTTGTGGGTTCTTGAGGCTTGTTTTCAGAAGTGTAGCTGCTTATTTGGGCTTTGCTGCCTGTATGATCCCTGCCTGGTTCTCTCCCAGCTCTCCACAACGAGGAAATGAACTTGACATGTTTCTTGAGTTTCAGTTTTGTTTCTCTTAACTGCTACTGAAAATTACTAACTACATTAAGTTCAGTTTTAAATACAAGGTTTGCTAAACTTCACCTGATTGTGATTCTCCCTTTTTTGCAAACGTTAAAAATCCAGCCGAAGGTTCTGCTTGAATCATTATTCTGATATCATTTTATGTATCAAAGGGTTGAATTGAACATTTATAAAGCGATTTGGATGAGAAATCAAAGTACCTAAATATACATTGTGTACGGTGATAAAGCCTAAAAATATTGAGATATTGGTTTTTGGCCATATCTGCCCAACTTACAGGCCTACAGGTGTGCCGTCTGTATGGTGGATTCTAGGGTTTGTGGTATCTCTGATGTGTTTGCTTTAGCTTCTTGTGATGTGAAAAATGTGTGCTCATCTCTGCAGGGACAGTTTTTCTGTTTGTGTTTCATTTATTATCTACATTTTTCATTTCACTGCCTCATTCATTTCTTGGTTCTATGGCTGTTTTTTAAAGTGTGTTTTAGTGTACATCTCTTTAAACTGCCATAAGCACAGTTCTGATAAATAAGAGTTTTCCCTAAGCCCTTCTGTGGTCACTGTTTAAATCTGAATGGAGCTGATGATGAGGTTTCCTCAGGCTGGTCCATGAATATAGCTGCTACTGTTAAAACCAGTGTTTCCAAAAACTCCTCTGCTGCACACTCTAGCGTAATGACGGGCTGAAATCCTTGTGTTTGAAATATATCTTTAGTAAACATAAACAATTGCAGAACTTTAACCCTGAGGATCAGGGGTGGTCAGTCTATTTAACAGTCAATACTTACTGTTTAAATTGGGATAGCTTGTTGCTACCCCTGCACATATCACGAGATGGACACCAATTAAATGACTACAAAAATATGCTGTAGGCTGGTAAGATATGCTGAACTGGACAGAAAAAAAATACTACAAGAAAACATCTTCAAAATAAACAGCATCTACAGATCCTCAGGCTGGAGGGAGCCATGTTGGAGTTTTTCAGGACACTGACCTCCTTTCTTCTTCTTGGCAACAGGTTCACACTCAGGAGGGATGGGGAAGGACTCCTCCTCTATGGGTCCACACTCTGTTGACACCTCCACCACTGTCTCCATCATCACATCCTCTGCTGAAATCAAAGAGAACATGATTTGCCTCTCTTCAATAGTTTCACAGCTTACAGCATTGAAAATGCAGTATCTATGATGTTTTTATCACTGGAACCTGCGACACATTCAATTTCAATCAAATCTGAGGAAATCAAAGGAAAAAGTGTCACGCCGTCTGTGAGGGAGCTGAAGCTTGGGTTTTGTTTGGAGCCTCCAACAGGACAATGATCCAAAGCAAACCTAGAAGTCCACAGAGGCTGGGTACTAGAAGGAGACTTTACTGGAGAGAATGGACTAAGGTTCCTGATGAACAAAGCCAGAAGCTCATTCTGACTGTGTGACACAGTTGCTGCAGGTCATTACAGCATAGATGATCTACTGGGGACTGAAGAAGCTTGTGATAAAGATGCTGAATGATTCTGGCACTCCTTAATCCTTATAGGTGGCATTTTGGGGGTGTCAGTTTGAGAAAACACATAAAAACATTAGTCAGTGTTTCCCCTACAATTATATAGGAGGGCAGACATGCTGGCTGTGTCATTCTGGGCCTTGCTTTTTCCAAAGCAACTTGCTGTGTGTGTGTGTGTGTGTGTGTGTGTGTGTGTGTGTGTGTGTGTGTGTGTGTGTGTTTCTCAAAGAATGCTGTGTCTCAAACTCAGCAGGGTGTACTGAGGGTAGGGGTGATAACGAGGAATTATGACATCATTCCTATCGGTCCGATATTACGGCAGCTAGCCCCGATAACGTGTATCTTTGTCAGCGCGGCGGTGCCCCACTGTCACTGTAAGACATGAACAGCCCGCAGTGAGTGATGCGTTCAAGTGGCATCGACATAAAAAAAACAACGCTTCCTGACTAGGAAAATGTAAGAGTTCCCCCTCATGTCGGAAAAGACTCATTAACTTGGTCATGATGTGGTAGTTACAGACTTGAATTGGCATCCACAGTATTTTTTTTCACATGTTACACATAAAAAATACAAATATAAACTCAAAAAGGCCGAAAGGAGGATTAGCAAATGTGGGAACCGTGATTTTCCGTCACCCCCTAAATGCATCACAACACAGCATGTTGACGCTTCAAAACAGAAAACATGGAGTCGACTTTGTGGGACTTCTTTAAAGTTTCTGAAGAAGACAGTTAATCCAGGAAAGTTCCATGAGGAGGAAAAAGGAGCAGCTTCAATACTTTTAACCTAATCAGTCACCTGAAACGTAACCATTGCTTCCACAGGGTTTTGAAAGCATGAGGACACCTGGATGCTAAAGACGCTAATTGCGTAAAGCCAACCACAACGAATCCACCGGGACTTACACACTTCTGAAAAATCCAAGAAATTTGCCAGACATGAGCCACAGGCTAAGGTAATTTAAGAATTGTTAAGAATACAGTGTCAGGTCAGAGCACGTGCTATCTTTCTAAGTAGTAAAGCTCGTAGCTTATCCTCTCCTTCTTTCTCTCTGTAGCTGTGTTTCCATTACATCTTTTCACAAAATAAAAGCGACATTGCTGAAGTTTCTATAAATTACAATTACGCCTTGCCAGTGTTTCCTTTATGACTACAATCACGCACAACTTGAGTAAAGTAAGGTGTAATGTCCAGACACTGCACTGATGATGATGACCATTCATGAACGTTGCTGTTTTTATTCACTAGTCAAACCGTGATCACACTAACTTAAAATAGGCACGAACAAAACACTAATTGAAAATCATCATCTCCTCTCACACTGAAGCTGGATTTCCACCAAGCAGTACGGGTCGGTTCAGTACGGTTTGGGACGGTTTGGGACAGTAAAGTCTCATCCCGTTTGTGTTTCCACAGCAAACTGTACCCTCTCATGGTGGGTGGCGTGTAAGCTGCATGCCGGAAGCCACAGCTGGTAAACAATAGCGCGACGCCGTAGCAGCTTACCCCGCGATTAAATCCAACAAAGAAGAAAACGTGACACAGTAAACAAAGAGCAGGATTGGAAGACATGCAGCATTTCATCCTCTCTGTGATTTTCATGTAACTCTCTGTTACAAAGTGCAATCAAGCTTCGTTTCAGAGAAGTCTGTGAGCCGCCAGGAGAAATGCAGCCGCTGTCAGGGTAAGTGACGATTCTTTTGACCAATCAACCGTCTGCAGTGTGTTGCTCCACCTCCCGAGAGCGGATCGGTTCAGTCTGGCACCCATACGAAAGGGTCCCAAAAAAGTGGGACGGCTCGTCTCGGTTTTTAGGGATCCGTCCCGGGATGAGTCTGTGGAAACGCCGCTAAAAGCGCACCGTACCGAGACGAACCGACCCCGCGGCTTGAGTGAGATCTTACACACACACCTCCGCCCCTCCCTCCTGCTGCTCTCTGACTCTGACCCGCTCACAGCCGTCATAATGCCTACATACCGACAGTCAAAAACACAAACATCTGCACTGAACACAGAACTAACAGCAGAGCTGTTACAGTATGAACACCAGAGTCGTTTGTGACACGTAAGCGGAGGTGAGGGAGGTGCGTTGTTATGAAGTCACATGTTTTTGCGATAATGGTGTTTCCATTGCATATTTTGTGATAAACTTCTCTGAAAATTTTTTGATAAAACAACAGTTTACTACTGAAAATGCTGTGATTATATGTTATTTTTAAAGGCATTATTGAACTGGCTCGAGTGGGCCAGTGGAGCGCACAGTCAGCTGACCCGGAGCCTTTCAGTTTCACTTTGATCCTGCGTTTGTTGTCGTCCGGTCTCTGGGGCTCTTTCTAATTGTCTGTTGTCATCCTCAGTGAGAATGAATGTTGTAATCATCCAGATAAATATCAAACATGTCTGAAAATTATCAGGGCGGCTCCAAGGAGTCTGTGAGACTGCCCCAGACGGGGCTGATTTTAGTCCCCGACCAGATTTCTTCCCTGATTGTGGGGAGGACCGAATCTGGGTTTAATCGGGGCGAGAATCCTGTAGTGTGAGCCAGGCTTTATAGAGACGGGGTCCAGTAGGAGCGCAGGCTGGTCTCACATGTGTTGAAATGTGTGTGACGCGTTGCTATGGTAACGTGCACAGCGGAGTGGTACAATAGTGATTTAACTTGCCGAACTAACTGTCAACTGGCGTGCATTAGACCAATCTAAAGCACGCCAGTTGACATTGGAATTCTCACTGACCATGGTATAATATATGTTAACCAAAAATGAATAACCCTTTCTGGGATCTTGACAGAAAAAAAAACAGAAAATAGATAATAACACTATGAATGAAATATATAACACTATTTTGAAATAAATAAATAAATAACCCTTTTCAGTTTTTTCACAGAAAAAAAGACCATGAAATATTAACTTTCTTGTAGACACCACTCTCTCTTATTAACTTCACTGTGAAAACCAGAAAGCAAGCAGGCTAAGAAACCGAACTATGTGATACAACACCTACCAGCACAATACATTTCACTACCATTATGGTTGTATAACAGGTATTTTTTTTCCAAAGGGAGGGGTTTCAGATAGGGCACAAACTGCCGCAGGGTTGAACAGAAAGTTACGTTCTATCCATGTGTAAGTCTCGATCATGTGGCCAGACTGAAAAAAAAAATCATAATGTGCCTCTGGTATTGTTCAGGGGGCTGGGTAAAGTGTGGAGGCGGGCCGTATCCAGCCCCCGGGCCATAGTTTGGGAACCACTGCTGTACACAGTAACTGCAATTGTAACAGTATTTTGGTTTTGATTATAGAATTCACGTCATGATCTTTGGTTAATATATAAATGTTTGAGAGTGTGTGTTATCGGCATCGGCCTGTAGAAGCTGAAAGTTATCAGTTATCGTTATCGGTTCAAGAAAAAAGTTATCATGTATCCCTAACTGAAGGTGTGTTTACCTGTATTGCGTTCATTGTGCAGACCTCCGGGAGACTCCATGTGCAGGAGCGCTTCAGCTGCCTCAAACGTTTTGTCGAAACACACCATGTCATGTGTTGTCATCTCCACTGAAGAGGAGAGCAGAGTGGAGGTCAGTACACAGTCCGCCAAGAACTGCCACAATACAAAAACATAAGTGCAACTAAAGTTCGACAAAACACACCACTACTTTAACATCTGTTAGCTGTTGCCTTCTGTATTTGGAGGTATGAGGTAGCTGTCTCTATCTCACTACCCCCATCTATGAAATATCTCTTTATCTCTTTAAGTGTGCAGGTATAGCAACTCAAAATCTATTAGCTCATTGACACTGATATGGAGAAAGCAGCCAGCTGGAGTGAGGTGAGTAGTCTACTGTTTCTCTGAAGGTTAGTGCTTGTGAAAACCACTCCTTCATGTGAAACAGAATCCATTCAGGGTGGGACAGTACCCCTCCTAAGTGAGTGCTCACTATGCATTATCTCTTTAATGTAAACCCTTACACTCACACCTCTCACGTCAGATCAAACAGAGAACTCACCTGTCTCAGCCACTTCCGTCACCACCTCCTGCTCCTCAGCAACGTCCTGCATCAGGTATGTCTCATCATCGTAGACGAGGACCTGAGCTGAGTAACACTCCTCCACCTGGGCGCTGGGCACCTCCTCCACGATCACTGCCGGACACCCCTCCTCCTGCAGCACCACACCTTCTTCCTCCTCTACAGCCTCCTCCACCTCCTCTCCTCCTTCCACAACCACTGCCTCAACTTCCTGCTGAACCACCTCTTCCTCATCCTCCTCCTCTTCAGCCGACTGATGCTCACACTGAGTAATTTAAAAACACATCAAGGTAAGATTTCAAACAATGATGCAGCGCAATAAACTGAGGGAAAATCATATTATGACTTTTGATTCTTTATTTTCCTCCTCCCACTGTGCCTCAGTAAACAGAAGGTGTTGGATTTAATCAGACGTCTGTGTTCAATGAATTCCAGCCATGATTTCCTGACTTTCTGTGCTATATCAAATTAAGAATCCCCAGGCTGGTTTCACTTTTTCAGAGGCCGTCTGTTCTAACACTACAGAGTCTGAGAACAGAGGCTCCACGTAGACGTGCACCGATTGATCAATGTCGATTTTCTTAATTTTGGGGAATTGGTGATCGGCCCATCCTTACATATGAAAATGAGCTCATATACCTCTGGGGAAAGTTCAACAGCCAGCCATTGTTGCTTTTTGCTCTGAGACCTAAAACTCAGGACTCTTTATGGGTTATTTCAGTTAAAACATAAAGATTTTATTGTTTCACAGGTATTGTTGGGTGATTTTCAATAAGATAAGATTGGAACATTGAAGGTACATGCTGTCAGTTATGAAAAGTGAAAATCAGTATTGGCAGGTCAGGTTTTTTAAAGAACGTTGATCGGACAGAAAATTGTGATCGGCGCAGCCCTAGATTCACGCTCTTCAGTTATTTACTCTTAATGAGAACATTTAGCCTGCGTTCAAGCCTGTAGCTTGTTTTTTAGTCTTCTTCTGCTCATCTGTCCTTTTTCTGTCTTAGGCTCCAGTGTCCACCATCACTACAAAATTAATCACAGAAATCGTTTTCAGCTAAGAAAAACACAGATCTCTCTTCTCACTACTAAACTTCATCAGCAGGTGTAGTGTTGTCATAGAAACTTAAACATGCCATAAACCAATCCAGTCCTGCTCGCCTCAAGGGTAGCTGGGAAAATAGCATTTAGGGATGGCTTCTATAGGTGCTGATAATCTCATTTTAAGTGTGGATTAGGATCAGGCATATATCTATAAGGGAGACTGTTTTGAGATCACTTTGAAACTCCTCACAGGGACTTTATTGAGTGAGTCCTGCTGAACTATCAAAATCATGCAGTTTTGCAATCAGCAGGTTTGTAAAACAGTTGAAAGTCATGCTCTGTCAGGCGTCTTTTCCAAGGTACAAACAAGAATGACTTAAAAAAAACTGACTGACTGACTGACTGACTGAATGAATGGAGGTTGAATGGATCATTCTTGATGGACTCCACCTGCTTGTGCTATAAGGACAGACTGTTCTGTGAGCACACACCAAAGCCTGAGAATGCTGGGTCGGTTATTACTTGACTCCAAATGAAACACAAACAGATACAACAACACATCCCCTGCTGATCATCCTGACCCCCTCCCTACTGTACAGGTTACTCATTTTCATAGGGTACAGAGATGACTAATGTCATTACCTGAAACCTGGGCTTCAGGCTTGGTAATGTCTTTGTTCTAAGATAGGGGTGTCAAACTCATTTTATTTAAAGGGCCACATACAGTGTACTTTGATCTCAAGAGGGTCAGACCAGCTGCGCGTGGTGGTGTTCCCACTCCACGTCGTGTCTTAGAACGGTCTAACGCACGCTTCCGAGTAGTCTAATCCACTTAAACCTTGGTCCCACAAGCTGTAAACTTCAAAAGAAATAATGAATAATTGCTGTAAACTTGCTAAATGTGCTCAAATATAGGAACTATTCCCAGTTTGAGTCTGCACTGATGCGTAAAACTCTCTTGGAATAGTGTTTAGTTCAGCAGCTGACAAATTCAACTCAGCATCTCTTCCTTTCCACATTAAATGTTCTCTTAAAATTGTAACAGATCATTTTGTAACTTTTTTTGTGTTCTCTTCATCTTTTTTGTTTTCAATCTTGTTGAGCTCTTCTGATGTTGCTTGCTTGTAACGTTGCCTAGCTTGTTCCTTGTTTCCTCTTCTTCCCATTCATCATATGTTTTCTTTGGTCCAAAAATGTTGAAATTGACTTCAAAATTCATATTTCAGCACTCTTGTGTTATCCTCACCCGTTGAAATGTGTGTGATGCGTTTCTATGGCAAAGCGCACAGAGGAGTGATACAATGGTGATTCAACTTGCCGAACTAACTGTCAACTGGCGTGCATTAGACCAATCTAAATCACGCCAGTTGACATGGAATTCTCACTGACCATGGTATAATATTGATTCATCAAGGCTACTGTTGTCAGGGGGCATCGCCGACGTAACAGTGGTAAGAACTGGTAAAAAGGAATTCTGGTAGGTGCTAACGTTAGCTCACAGGCTGGCCTGGGATTCTTCTCTTGTTTATTGTCAGAGCGATACAGCGCCCCCCAAAGCTCTGGCATGTGAACTGATCTCTGGAAACGGCTTTTGTGGATGGCAGACACGGCTTCGTCTTTACAGCACACTTTTTTTGAAAATGGCACGGAAAATAGTTGGATAGGAAAGTTTGACTGACTTCTCTGACTGTTTTGTTGACATCCCCTTCAGCCCAGCTCCATCTAGCGGATGCATAACGCAACCCCATCCACCACTGTAGCTTCTACTCTATGCGCCTTATAATGCGGTGCGCCCTATATATGAAAACAGTTTTCAAATAGGCCAGTCATTGCAGGTGCACCTTATACTCTGAAGTGCCTTGTAGTGCGAAAAATACGGTATGTTGGACTATGTGTGATTCACTTCTCTGGCTTAGGAAAGGGAAGGCTTACCTGCTGGGGCTCCTCCACCACAGTGACATACTCCACTATGTTCCCTCCTCCATCTGACACTACCACAGAGGTCATCACTCATTCCTATCAAAATAAAAGCACAGGGTATCAGAGTGCACAAGACATTAAAATGATGTGTCAATTCTATGAGTGTTGGTGTTCATCTCTCTGTGTCTGTGTGTGAGTTTGTCAGAGAACATATCATGTGAAAGCCCAAAGGCAGAAACTCTCCTCATGACTTGGTTCCAGCAATGGTGAGGCTTTTTTCTCAGTAAAAGAAGATCACCACTGAAACTGTTCCTCAATCTGAAATCTCTTGTGAACTTATGCTTACACAATGAAGCAGTGGTGACACTTATTTTGCACAACTGCAAATTTCTGAAAGTTATAAATCATGATGCATCATTATGACATCTCGGGTCCAACTCAGGGGTCTGTAAGTAACAAAACATCTAGCTTAATTTGTAAAGCACCTTTTGAAACTAAGTTACAAGCTGCTTCACAATAAAACAAAAGACAGTTGAGAACACACAGGTAAAAATGAAAACAATGCATAAAACAATGTAAAAGAAGTAAAAGGTTGATAAAAACAATACAATAAAAGACAGATATAGGAAGAGACTTTAAAGATGATACTGAGTTTGTCTGCCTGAGATCTCCAGCAGGGAGTTCCAAAGCTCAGGGGCCTGAACAGCAAAGGCTTCGCCCCCTTTTGACACCAGTCTGGATTTAGGAACCACTAGTAGGGCCCTGCCGGAGAATCTCAGGCAACAGTCAGGCTCATAAGGAGTAAGGAGGTCATAAATAGGAGTAGGGTTGCACGATGTACGGATACTGAGAAAGTATTAGTATTCCTGTTTTCAAAAAGTCAACAATACCTGTAAGTATCACTACTCCAAGGCAATGAGTGTCGATTACAGTGTGATAAGCAAACAACTTTAACACCGCCTGCATTTGATTCAGCACCTGAGCTGCATAAATACGACCCAGGTTTGGTTGATATATCGATTTTGTTTGCTGCTGTTCAACATTTAAACACCCATAGTTTAAATAAATATCAACCTCAGTAATTCCATATGTATACATTTTTGTCTTTTACTCAGAACATTATCAGTATTATCCCACAGAAGAGCATGCAGGTTATCATTTAACACTAGTATCAGATCAGTATCGGGTTCAGTCGATACCCAAAGCCCAGGTGTCAGTATTGGGACCAGAAAAGCTGGATCGGTGCATCCCTACTGTTGCCCACCTTTTGTGCCATGGCAAGCACTGACTCCACATGTGTACAGTGGACAGTAACAGTAAACTAATAAAACAATTGGAATGTCATAGTAATGTTCTTGTGCGTTTTTTGACACCCAGTAGGGCTGAACGATTTTGGAAAATAATCTCATCTGTGATTTTTTGGACCAATATTGCGATTGCGATTTAGCATGCGATATTTGGGGGAAGGGATGTTTATCTTTTACATTATTCACTAAAAAACGTTCTATAGGATAAGCAACACGACAAAGGATATTGTTAACATGTATACAAGTCTTTCCGCTAGGCTAGGCCAACATGTTATGATGAAATGAGATGAACTGATGCATTAATTGATAAGAATAACATATCTTGATTTAATTATTACAGTCACAGCAGAATATTGACTGATTGATTTAACTTCAAGCCTTGAAGCCATGTAATATAATTATCATTAATTACCTTAAATAAAATCAGAGAAAGAAACAAAGCACTGCAGAACAACAGGTCTGGTATGACCAATAGTATATATAAAAAATAAATATGAATCCACTCTTTTATGAATCTCACACAAAATAAAGTGCAGAAATATGCATAAGACCAAATTTCTGGCTCAACCATTGAAATATGCACCTATTTATAAAATGAAAACAGAAACACTGTGTGAACATATTAGGGCTGAAACAATTCCTCAAATGATTCGAGGTACTGGATTACAAAAATTACTCGAGTAATTTTCTCCGCCTCGAGGAATCGTTTAATTTTTAAAAAAGATCAAAGAGTTGTATTTCAAATAGAGCTGAGGCCATATTTAGAAAGTTTTCCGACCCCTCAAGCTACCTCTTATACAAAATAGCAACTAGCAACAAATCTAGCTTCTTTTCTGGAGTTTGGAGACTAATGGGTCATTCAATGAAACGGGTGCCATTTGGGTCCGCAACATTTGATGAGATGTACAAGGCACAAAAAATGTGTCAAAATATGTTTACAAATTTTGGAGCTACCAAAGCAAGTGCTCTTATTGACATGCTGTATCAGAAAATTCTATTTCTTAAGGGGAGAAATTTTCATTTGAAAAAGAACTGCTCTTTAACTAAACAAAAATGTATTTTATCCGATTACTCGATTAATCGATGGAATTTTCAGTAGAATACTTGAATACTAAAATATTTGATAGCTGCAGCCCTGGAACATATATATCAAATGTATAAAAATCTTACTGATCTCTCATCCATAACAAACCACAAACTTAAGTGCAGAAATATAAATAAAACAAATTTTGGGCTCAACCACTGGAATGTATAAATGCATGGATTGCACTTTTTAAATGCACTCCAAAACTTTTTTTTTAAATTGCAGTCTTTGTGATTTGAAAATTGCATTGTATTACATTGGGATGTCAGTTTAAATTCAATTAATTTTTCAGCCCTAACACCCAGCACCCTGTTTTCTATCTGTTACTTTTCAGGAGTTTGATGAAGATCTTTGACTGAAACATTTACGAAGCAGGGACCCTTTTAGGTTCACCTGAAGATTATTACTGATGTAACTGACACATGTAAAACCTGCTGCTCTTCAAAAGTAACACTCCCATCATTTTAGATTTAGATAGTGGAGAAATATACATTAGTTTTCCTTAGAACACCTCACTCTACCAAAGAAAATCCCTCTTTTTAGTGATATGGCTTAGGGCTGCACGATTATCGCAATCGCAATCGTAATCGCAATGTCAGCACATGCAATTATGTAATCGCAAAAGAGGATATCGCAATCCCAATCGCAATGTCAACACATGCAATTCAGATTTTTCTCCATGATAACCAAGCAAGTCTGTAGACTCATCATGACACAACTTTTTTTATTAAATCGCAAGCACAATCGCAATCGCAATATTGTCCACCTTATCGCAAATCGCACCTTTTCCCCAAATCGTGCAGCACTAATATGGCTGGATCTTGAATTGTGAAAATAGACTGTGGGGAGAGAGATGGGACGACAATGGGGGATTGACCAGAGCGGTGTGCTGCTTGGACAGACATGCTGGAGAAGGTGTTTGACTTTTACATGGGAAAAGCCGAGTCCTAGCTTTCTCTGTAACTCCCTCTATTCCACCAACTGAACCTTTTATTCAGTATTAATCCATCTGCTGATGAGCAGAGCAACAAAACCTGCCTGCACCAAGGTACGCTCTGACAAACAGGGACAGGTCAAGACATTTTAAACTGGGGTGCCCCGACCAGGGCACTGACTTATGCAGGGAGGCATGAATTTTGTGAGCCCGCACTCAAATAAATAGCATTTCTTTTTTCTTATTTGTTTATATCAAAATTACAGGATTAACAAGCAACTAAAAAATAAAACAAGCCTAAAACAAAGCATTTTTTTAAATAATTAAAAAGTAGAATAAAACTGAAAGGTGCAGTAGTGCACTGAAAACAGTACTGTACATGCCTTTTTAGCTGAATTTTTAAAATCAAAATGTATAAAATGGTGCAGCTTTCAATGTGAATTTAAACAGTCTGCCTCCTTTTAAACTATGAAGTGTAGTTTTTAAAACAGAAGAACACCAAACAGTTCAATTCCAGGAGGGAAACAGAGCTTATCTTGTTCAGTTTTTAAAAAAATAAAACAAAGCTGGTTTTGAGAGTGTTCTGTCATTTGCACCCATTGTTTTCTTTAACAGGTAGGGGAAAAAACTGTCAGAAATAGTAAATCAAATTTTGGTGGATAAAATTTGAGATTTTTTAATTAGGACCTATCACCCAGCCCTAATCACAACCAATATCAGATGAAGTGAGTCCCACTGTCTAATCATTTTTTTTTACTTCAATATTTGGTTTGTCAGCAGCAGCACATCCTTCACAGGCAAAGAGTCAGTATATTTCCTGACAACTTAACACTAATACTACTCCATGCTATCTGCAACCCTGTCCAAGGCTGTCCTTTGGATGTAAATACATTTCTCTAGTTTATTTGATGCAGCCTTTAGGAGCCTGTCAATCTTTAGCAGTGTTGCTATTTTATAAAGAAAATGACCCAAATCACCTTATGAGGGCTCTATTCTTGATTTTTAGAACATAATGGTGCCTTTGAAGATATTTCAGTGTTTTAATAATTTGGGGCAACATTTTACATTTAAATTGATTTTTCACAGTAAAATGAGCTGCAACAGCAAGGCAGGCGTCTTAAAACCCTATCTTCTTCTTTACAATTCCAATGACAGAGTATTCAAAAGTCTACAGTGGATTTGCGGTGCTGATGGTTCGTGCTAATGAGAGCGACTGGTAGCGCACATCAGACCAAACTCCTTACAAGCTGCTGTTTACTTTCTGAGCGGGTTAGCAGCTCTCTATTCTCTGTGAGCTGCAGACTCTACTGTTAGCCAACTTCATGCGTCTGCAGCTCATCAGCCAAGACTTTACGAACTTAGACACCAGTGCTTCACCTGGCATTAGGCGCTAATAACAGTAACTTCAGATGAGCGTTGACGTTAAATTGAGTAAATGAAACAAATCCTGAGTTCAGCACTTCATCTCAGATCGCCCTAAATTGACTGAGTATTGGCTGCTAGCACTACCGTTAAGTTGCTGAGCTACAAACATTTAGCAGAAAGCTAACAAACCCATTAATCTGTATCGCATTGTTAAGGGAGCGCACAGTTATGATTTAAACAGTAGAGCGATGACAGGCATGTTTGTGAGGACCAGTTGTGTGACATGCTGGTGCAGAAAGTTTCCAGCTCTTACCTTGTTTTGCTTTTGCTTCAGAAAAGTTAGCTCCTCGGCTAGCGTTATGTGGGCCCTGCGTAAGCCAAGCGGACAAGGCCAAAACGCTTACTTTGCTCACATAAACGAATCTTTGCAAGTCTTCTTTTCGTCAAAATACACTCAGTGTGCTCCTTTCGACGTACTGGGTTAAAGGCTGAAGACTGGAGGCGTATTTAGGCTCAGAAGTTGTGTTTTGATCGGTGCTGTTTTGTAGCTCTGCTGTAGATTTCCGGCGCGCCGCCTCTACGCTACGACAGATCCAGAGCGTGGTGACGTCAGTGAGACAAAGCCTATGGACAAAGCCCGTCAACAATAAACCATTTCTCGTTCTGGGCTATAATAAAACAAAAAGGTTTTATGATTTATAAAGTCCATGGGACAAAATGAACATAAATTAGTATTTATTTCTCTTCATCTAATATCTTTAAATTGTAACTTTATTTTAACTTTAATGTCGCAATCATATTTTTTTCATTTTAATTTTTTAATTAGTTTCTTTGTATTAACTATGTTCCAAACAGACCCAATCCAGAACATTTTTTTTTTGAAGAGAAACAGAAGTTGTTTTTAAAGTCTTCACCATTCTGACTACTTACTGACTACTTCTGCCTTGAACATCAGTAAATCAATCCAGTTTAATAGACAATCAGTGGCGTTTTCTCCCGGAGGCCAAGGGAAGCCATGCTTCCTCTCTTTTTTTAGACTGTAGCTGTGATTTAATGAAAATATTCCTTTTTAACAGTTTCGATACTTCTTCTGTGTTTTGTCACCGCCATCTCCTCCTTATTTCCCTCCTCTAGTTATTGAGAATTTTACAATGTGTAAAACAGCGCCCTCGTAAATGTTCTGTGGCGAATGCGTGGTGAAAATACGATACTGCACGTTGCTGTCCGCAAGGAAGCCAAGCAGAGTTGGCATCCCTTGGTGAAAAAAAACAAGAATGATTGACCAATCAGATGAGGCCGTGGTCACGACACTGCTCATCTGTGATTGACCAAGACTGTGCCAAGGGAAGCCACCCTGTCTTTGGCCTCAAACCAATCAAATCACAGTATCGTCATCCTCGAGCCACTGAATGAAATCAGAGAGATTAGCACATTAGCAGTGTTCATGAAGCGGCCGGTTGTGCGTCTAAGTGGGCGGTTGAATGAATTAATAAGATGTTTAAGCTAAGTCAAGAGGACAATGTACGTGTGTGAATGAGTGAGTGAGGGTGGGAGAGTGAAAGGGCGTGTGTCGGTGTTTGAAGTAAGTAAAACGAGCGCTCTCTGGGCGCTCTAACAGGTCCGTTACATGAAATAGCGATACAAACTGCAACAAAGCCTTTTATGTACCCCACTCCCTAAAAAAAAATACAGATAACAGGCTTTGTCTCACTTGGCTTCCTCAAAAAAAATCTCCACGCGACGCCACTGTAGACAATATTCACGTATAACCTGATCATCTGACAACACATTTGAAAGCCTGTTTCATATTCCTTCGCCACCTATCCTTTGTCCTCAACAGTTTCCATATAAAGTAAACACAAGAAGAGGCGGAGCTAGAAGGGTGGCTGGGATGTCACTGGCTACCTCTGGAATAAGATTGAACATCTCAGGTGCCCCCCTAGGAGCAACATTCAGTTTAGTACGGAAGTGCTAAAAGTTGCTGTTCACTGAGGATCCCCCTGAGACAGAAAAACCAGAAGTCACGTACACACCAGGTCCAAAAAAAAAAGACTTTTACGACATTAAAAACATATTTACAACCTGGTTCAAAAAAACAACTTGGGTCTGAAATGCGGATTTGACTATCCGCACACACTGTATGGTGGGTGAATTTTTTTCTAATACTGTTTAGAAGTTATTAGGATTGTTTGATTGTCCAATCAGAGACATAGCTCAGGTCACATGACTGACAGGTACCCTGTAGCTGCTCGAAAGGAAGCTCAAAGTTGGCATCATATCCAATCTGGCTGAGTCTGCGGATTGGCTTCATTTCACGGAACAGGGAACAGACAGATGATGACGTGGAGTCTATGTCCATGTTTTATACAGTCTATGGCAGGGCTATTCAATTAGAAATTTGGCAGGTCGGATTTTCAGACTAAGGACATGAGCTGGGCCACACATTTACAGCAGCAAAGTTCAGCTGCTGTGGCCTATTCTGGAGCTATGCAAGTCTGCTTCATAGTACTTCAGCTCTAGTTGTGAGACGCCATAAAACTCTAAATTTTAGTGGCCCCTCCTTAAGAGATCCCTCAGGAAAGTTTGTCCGAAACATGGCATGTTGTTCAGTTTGCTGTCTTTGGACATTTTAAAATTTCAGCACTGCATCACACTCATTGCAGAGCAAACATATTGGTTGGGTTTTTGAACTGGTTGGTGAAATAAAGAAATACTTCCCACTCCACGCAGGACAGAGACATGCTATTTCCACCTACGTAGGGCTGCTAATGCTCAGTGACACAATGCACTGGGTTATTTACCTATGAATATACCTTTTGTCGCTGTTTTTTTTTTTTTTTTTTTTTGGTTCTTTTTCTTTGTTTTTTGCATTCATCTAGGACAACCTGTTAAGACGCATGTATTTTAAAGTCAATAGACTTAAGTCCAATTCAAGTCCCAAGTCATTGATGTTGAAGTACAAAGTTGCAAGTCTTTAATGGTATCGTCAAGTTGAGTCCAAAGTCATCGAAATTGTGACTCAAGTCAGACTCGGGTCCAAGTCACATGACTCAATTTAGCACCTCTGCCTCGACCAATTGTTTAAGGGTAATCCAGTTGGATTTTTGTTTTTGGATTGAATACAATTCTGAAAGTAGGTTGTTCAAAAGGGAAGGAAGAATTTCAAAATGAGATCACTTAATCTAATCTTTCCAAATCAAACCTTCAATTTGTGTTGTTCAGAACTTTTAAGTAGGATTTGGATCACTTGGATCCAAAAAATTCATTTCATACAAAAACCTGAACAGTTACTTTTGTAGCTTTTGTAAGGATGCTGATATTTTGCATTACTAGCCTATGTGTAATGTCTGTTGAAAATACAGGGACAACAGGGGCTTAAGGCAGGGAGTCAGAGTGAGGGAGAAACAGGAGCAGACCAACAGGTAAGAAGGAGTAACATGCATATATTTATATTTATATATATATATATATATATATATATATATATATATATATATATATATATATATATATATATATATATATATGGTATTCAGAATTTTACATGTAGGCCTAATTAATGTTCTTGATTTGACAAATATACACTGCTCACAAAATAAAGAGAACACTAAAATAACACATCCTCGATCTAAATAAATGAAACATTCTTATTAAATGCTTTGTTCTTTGCATATTTAAATGTGCTGCCAACAAAATCACTCAACAAAAAAAAAAAACACTTTAAATTAAAGTGTTATGAGACTTTCAGGAACTGCAGTAACATGCATTCAAAAAATAGAAATAGGTGTCTTGCCAGTTTGCAGAGCAGGAAGTGCTCACTTGAAATTGAAATCACAATTATCATTGAAAAACAAATTTGTTAACCCATGGAGGTCCGGATTTGGAGTCACACTCAAAATTAAAGTGTAAAAACACACTATAGGCTGATCATACCTTGATGTAATGTCCGTAAACCAAGTCAAAATGAGGCTCAGTAGCGTGTGTGGCCTCCACGTGCCTGTATGACCTCCCTACAACGCCTGGGCGTGCTCCTGATGAGGTGGTGGATGATCTCCTGAGGGATCTCCTCCCAGACCTGGACTAAAGCACCCACCAACTTCTGGACAGTCTGTGGTGCAGCGTGGGGTTGGTGGATGGAGCGAGATATGATGTCCCAGATGTGCTCTGCTGGATTCAGGTCTGGGGAACGGGCAGGCCAGTCCATAACATCAACACCTTCGTCTTACAGGAACTGCTGACACACTCCAGCCATGTCAACTCTAGCATTGTCTTGCATTAGTAGGAACCCAGGGCCAACCACCTGCATATGGTCTCACAAGGGGTCTGAGGATCTCATCTCGGTACCTAATGGCAGTCAGGCTACCTCTGGAGAGCACATGGAGGGCTGTGTGGCCCCCCAAAGAAATGCCACCCCACACCATCACTGACCCACTGTCAGAGCCATCATGCTGGAGGATGTTGCAGGCAGCAGAACGTTCTCCACGGCGTCTTCAGACTCTGTCACGTCTGTCACATGTGCTCAGTGTAAACCTGCTTTCATCTGTGAAGAGCTCACGGTGCCAGTGGTGAATTTGCCAATCTTGGTGTTCTCTGGCAAATGCCAAACGTCCTGTACGGTGCTGGGCTGTGAGCATAACCCCCACCTGTGGACATCAGGCCTCACACCACCCTCAGGAGTCTGTTTCTGACTCTCTGAACAGACACATGCACATTTGTGTCCTGCTGGAGCTCATGTTGCAGGGCTCTGGTAGTGCTCCTCCTGTTCCTCCTTGCACACAGGAAGAGGTAGTGGTCCTGCTGCTGGGTCGTTGCCCTCCTACGGCCTCGTCTACATCTCTTGATGTACTGGTCTGTCTCCTGGTAGCGCCTCCATGCTCTGGACACCACGCTGACAGACACAGCAAACCTTCTTCCCACAGCTGGCATTGATGTACCATCCTGGATGAGCTGCACTACCTGAGCCACTTGTGTGGGTTGTAGACTCCGTCTCATGCTACCACTGGAGTGAAAGCACTGCCAGCATTCAAAAGTGACCCAAACATCATCCAGAAAGCTCAGGAACTGAGAAGTGGTCTGTGGTCTCCACCTGCAGAACCACTCCTGTATTGGGGGTGTCTTGTTAATTGCCCATAATTTCCACCTGTTGTCTGTTCTTTTTGCAGTACAACATGTGAATCATCCTGAATTTCTCTTTGGGATAAATAAAGTATTTTTCATTCATTCATTCATTTCATGTGAAATTGACTGTTAATCAGTGTTCCTTCCTAAGTGAACAGTTTGATTTCACAGAAGTGTGGTTGACTTTATTTTTTTGAGCAGTGTATATCCAATATGCATGAGTATAGCAGCAACACTTCATGCGGTGATGTTTCATCAAACTGAATAAAACAGTAGAAAAAAACATGCACAGAGGACATGTTTTTTTTTTTTAATAAAGGATAACAGTGATACAGGGGGAAGACACAAATGAGCTTGTACATAAATGAAGTAGTTATCTCATCATTTGGAATCACCTTTAATTTATCACCATGATCAGAACGGACCGCTGGTAAAAGGAAGGTATTTATATGGAAAATTGTGGCTGTTGTCACCTTTTATTTTTAAAAGGATAATTTCTGCCTTTATTCTGTCATGTGTTGACTGTACTTTGAGGGTGACAGAAGAAACAAAATCAGATATTTTCAAATAGTTACCGCTGGTGGGATCAAACCCACAGCAAAGTGAAAAACACAGCTTACTGCCACTCATTGCTCTGTTCTCTGACCACTCACCCACTAATGCCCCTACATTGTGGCTAAATAGTGTAGTGTCTGACATGTCTTGATTTATAATTATTCTGGTTTTGTTAAAAAGGTCTCAATTTCTGCTTCTGAACAAGATCATCATTCATTACAGTTCTAGATTAATTTAATGTGACACATACAGTTACGCAGCTTAGGTAAGGCTCAGGTAAGCCTGACGTTTAGCCTGCCCAGGACCAGGCTTGTTGCACTGGCTACTTTACCATGGTTACCAAGCCACGCGAGCCCTATGCCTTGTTTGTAGAACTGAACTCTCACTAAATTTAGCGAGGCTAACCAAAATAAGCCAGACTTTGAGCTAAGCCAGCTTCGCGGAAAACACCCCTAGAGAGAGAACTAATCCAAATACACAGGAGTACTTTAAACTGAGGACAGGATGAACCCAAAACACAGAAACTCTGACAAACATAAGACCCACATATGACAAGAATCAAACCAAAACTACAAGGTACAAGAACTACAGACAAACTAACATAACATCAACAACATAAAAACTAACACAGAAAACACACAGCAAAAATAACTCAGACTAACACGCACACACACAAAAAAAAACAAGAAATCCGAAACCCAGAAATACACATAACACAAAACCAAACCATCAGCACGTCTTGCAATGTAATGTACGTTATCACACACACTAATTTCCTCCTGCTGTACACTTTTCTCTTTACTTCTCACCACCTGGCCTCATATGACAGAGATCCTCACACACAGTACTCATGGTAGATTTAAAAGTGTATGAGTTTATTTTCTAACCACCAGAGGGCAGTGAAGCCTTTCTGTTGGCCTCTTTCTCAACTATAGGGACAGAGTACTTTGGGTGAGTCTCAAAGCTCCGAAGTTCCTTCCTTCCTCCACTTGCGTCCTAGTCCCTCCCACCAGAGATGCATGGGAGAGACACGAGGAAAGGAAGAGAGGAGAGGATGTAGGAGATTTGTTTTTAGAGCAATGGGACATCCTCTCCTTCGGAGCGTCACATGAAGCGACTTTTTTCATTGATGACAGCATCAGCTGATCACCTCTGGATCATCTGTCAGTCAGCTCTAACAGCTGTTTGTGCGTCTGCACATGTGCACTATGACAACTCTGTACAGTAGCAACAGTAACAGAGCTTTGTCTGTTCCTTTAACCTGTTAAACAAACATGTTACCATGAAGAAAACCTGCTCTGTTTATTCTGTGTGCTGTTAGAAGCTCACGGATCACTTTACCAGTAAAATGCGTAATTGTGAGATTATTTATTATCGATCATGAGCTTTATTTATTCTTTGATCATTTCCCTGGAAGTGCTGTACCCAGTTTTTTATTTATTTTATTGCATTGACCTGTGAGCTCATCACAGTGGTGCTTAAAGTCATCTGCAGTCTTTGATTAATCATAATTAGGGAGAGGAACAAACAAACATCACTTGTTATCAAACCATAATTGTTTTGGGGCCAGTCTTGGGAGAAGAGGATAATAGCAAGTGTGACCAAGATTTGAGAATAGTAAAAAAACATCATTGGATCTGTTAGCCTTAAACACACAAACAGAGGGCAGACAGCTGGAGAGAACTGGAGCAGTACAGAGTGTAGTCTCTGGCTTTGCATCATTGTTACGGCCGCCGCCGCATTATGAGTGGGCAGGGTTGCCATGTCTGCGAGATAGTGCTTTGTGTGTGTGTGTGTGTGTGGTGTGTGTGTCTCTCTCTCTCTGAGTGTGCTTGCGTGAGAGGGTGCTGCCCACAGGGTGCTGCGATTGGCGGATGGGCAGTTCGGCGAGACCAATCCACGTGGAGCAGTGGGCTCAAGAGACTGCAGACGCGGGCACTCAGGGGCAGACACTTTTGTTAGGCCTTTGATGATATGATGTTTGTTACGTGTGACGAGGGGAGTTTTGGTTGTGTTAGTTATTTTGTGTCTATCTCGCTCTAGGTTAGAGTTAATTTAAGTTGTAAATTTGTGTCTTTTAAGTAGCCACCTCCTCCCCATTCGTTTGTACACATCCCCTTTGATTAATTACACAGTTTTTTCGTTGAAGCAAATAAATAACTTTATTATTTACACCAGAACCGGGGTTTTATGTTGCTTCCCTTTCCCCTCACGAGTCGGGTTGTAACAATCATACACTCCTCCATAGATGATGTACAATTTCCTCTCTTTTGGGTCATTTTTCTTTGTTTCTGACATCAGTAATCCCATGATGTAGTTCCTTGGCTGGGACTCAACAGCTAATGAGATGCAGCAGGCACCAGACTTCTGAAATGTACCTGAGCCATCAGAGTTTCTCATGGAGTCATAATGTGGAATGATTTCTGAGTGCTGATGGGAGAAGAAGAATTACTGAGTTTGGTTGACCACCATTTGACCCTTAACTTGAGCCCTTTTTTTTTTTTTTTTTTTTTTTTTAGAAAAGCTTAAAAATCTGTCTTGAGACCAAGCTTATAATTATATTAATGACAACAATTTGATTTGGTTGCACACAGTCTGCACATTTTATTTTTTTTTATCCCTTTAATGGAATTTTTCCAATCCGAAAGATGAGGAAATACATTTGTCACAGGAAAACAATACTCATAAAAACTATTTAAAAATCTACTTGTAAAACTAAAAAAGTGCTTGTAAATCATTGTGGTGGTATACATTCAGATTATCTGTTCTTTTTTTGCATTCAGTGTGTGTTTTCAGGTCTTAAACATGTTCCCAGCTATTTTCCCAGGAATTTCATGTCAGGAGGATGCAGGTGACATGTCGATGAACTCCTGATGCCACATGTGCGTTTATACTGATTGACAGCTGACAAATGTAATGGTGAAAGCCCTCTTTCAGCTCTTGAATGGAAATCATGCTTTCAGAAAGGAGGCTGCCACACTCTGGAAAGCAGGAGTTGATTAAATGTGGAACATCGTCTCAATTTGCAGGATGTGGGAAACATGATTAAAATACTGTGCTGTCCCGTACAAAGCAGGATTCCAGGGGGGTATTCCACGAAGCTGGCTTAGCTCAAAGCCTGGCTTATTTGGGTTAGCCTCGCTAACTTTAGCGAGAGTTGGGTTCCAAAAACGAGGCTTAGGGCTAGCGTGGCTTGGTAACCATGGTAAATTAGCCAGTGCGACAAGCCTGGTCCCAGTCAGGCTAAACGTCAGGCTTACCTTAGCTGCGTCTCAGAGAAGGTCTGACAAGCTTCTGAAAGACGCCTTGTGAACTGCAGGTGTCACATTAAATTAATCTATAACTGTAATATTTGATGTTCTTGTTCAGAAACATAAGCTGAGACCTTTTGGTAGTCAGTGGCTGAGAGGTTAGAGAGTAGGACACAGATGCTCAGTGCTCTATGCTTTACTTGCGGCGTGGGTTCGATCCCACTAGTGGTAACTATTTAAAATGATCTGATTTTCTTTCTTCTGTCACCCTCAAAGTACAGTCAACATATAACAGAATAAAGGCACAAATTGTCTTATGATATAAAAGGTGACAACAGCCACAATTTTCCATAGAAATACCTTCCTTCACCGGAGGTGGGTTCTGATCATGATGATAATGTAAAGGTGATTCCACATGGTGACATAACTTAATGTAGTGTATTTAGATAAAGGGCACTGTATCACTGACACATCTCATCTGACAGCTGAATCATCTCTAATAAAAAAAAATGACATCTCATCTACATGTCTTTTTCTGTTGTTTTAGTCAGTGTTTGATGAAACATCACCCCATGAAGTATACAGGCCTATATATATGAACAGCTTTAATTTAATCAAGACCAATCTCCTCTGGGCCACAGCAGTGTGAGGAGCTGCAGAGTGAGAAGAAAAAGGTCATCAAACTCAGCAGAAACAGTCAGTGTTGATTTGACACAAAAGCATGATATTCTTGAACCAGCAGCGTCTCTGGCTTTATTAATTGCCACCGTATCACCCTTTTATGTAATTTTCACTTTGTAGTCATCATACGACTCCATGAGGAGTTTTTTCTCCGCTGAGGGAAGCGTCTCCGCTCTCGGTTTTGACATGATTTGGTCATTTCGACAATCGACACGTCGGGGCTTTTTATCTACCGCGGACGCGCGCTTAGCCGCAGCTTAGATCAGCCTGGCTTGAATAAGCGTCTCTGAAAATCAGCTGAGCCTCATTAGTGGAACGACTTGCAGCTAAGATTGAAGTGGCAGCTTATTCAAGCCACGCTTACCGGCGATAGCCCAGCCTTCTTTAGCCAGCTTCGTGGAATACCCCCCAGGTCACTCTAATTGTGAGACATAGTCACAGCTGACTTAATGAAAAAAGCTGAGTATTGGTCCAACCATGATCTGAAACTTTAAAAGAGTTATCCACTAGCTTCAGATTCATTCAGGGACAGAGACGTCTGGAACAAGGCAGTGTTTGAATACTTACTTTTGTGTCTAATTAATGATGATGATAATAATAATAATAATAATAGTAATAATAATAATAATACATTTTATCTATAGAGCGCTTCAAAAACTCAAAGTCGCTTTAGATTACAATGTTAAAAGTGCAGGTAAAAACAAGTGTACAATAGAAAACAGATAAAAGCAAAAAGGTGACAGTGTAAGGTAAAAACATAGTGCATCGAACGAGGGACTGAAACAAGACAGGATTATGGGTTGAAAGCAGAAATGGACAGCATTAGGACCTTATCCAGTGGTGTGTCCACTGGAGGTCCAGTCCTGGGTATGGGGCTCCCCTTTAGTTGTGGCCACTCATGCTCCCTCATGCCCCACATGCTACTCCATGTGGGGCACAGGCTCCGGGCATGGCCCCCTGTCTTCTTGCTGAACAACCACAGATCTGGCATTTTTAGTCTGCACTTTGCAGATGCTAATGGGAGGAGTGATTCTCCTGCTGTAAGTGGTAAATGGTAAATGTACTTGAGCTTATATAGCGCTTTTCTACTCATGGACCACTCAAAGCTGCTTTACACCACAGGCAACACTTACCCATCCACACCCATTGGCCCTTACATTCATTCACTGATGGACCACAGTGTTACTATCAGTATGTCCATCAGTATGTCTAAGACAGTCACACCTTTCATGCCCATTCACACACCACTGACGCAGCAGTGGGAGCAACTTGGGGTTAAGTGTCTTGCCCAAGGACACATCGCCATGCAACCTTCCGCTCACCGACCAAGCCCAGTGCTGTGGGATGGGACTTGTAGTTCACTGCTGGCTGGTAATTCAGGACCTCTCCAGCTTCTGTCTTCAGTCTCTTTGTGGGCATGTTAGCTAGTCTGACACGGTGAGATTAAATTTGAGGGAACAATAATCTGTCCATGCAGTGTGTGCAGGCATCAATAGAAACTAGCCTTGAGAGGTAACTTCAGATTTGTACAAAAGTGGTCTGTGAAGTTCCTCAGGTGGCCCCACAATGCTCCTTTCACATACCTGTCAACACGTCGTTTCTTTCCTCTTTGGTGGGTCTGAGTTAAAATGTAATCTCTCCTATCATCTCCCATTCCTCTCCTCTGCACCCTAAGAGAACAGAATGATGAAAACCATAGTTCCACATGTGAGAAACTGAAACAATTAGTGTGTCCCAAATACTGTGTACTCAAATTTTCAAATTGAGTGTACTAAGCATACTACATACTCACAGGCTTAGTGCGCAAATTTTGAGGGTGTAGTGCTGTCCCAAATCGCATACTGCCGAGTGCCATACTTACCGGGAATGATGACATGATGTCGCCCTCTTCTTCTACATCTAATTGTGACAGGCTTCCAGCGCACTTCCGCCAAACACCGCCACTATTTGCCTGCAAATTTTCAAAACCTTTTCAGTAGTATATTAAACACAGCTAATAACACGATCAGCGGTGTAGAGTTTATTAATGGGGGTCGGTGCAGCTGACTGAAGCTACCAAGAGAGCTACCGGGGCGCTGTGGCAGTTAAAATACATCCACAAATTAAACGTCTGAGTGGTGCTTCTGGTCATGTATTCACTGTGCAGGGTCTAACCCGCTTGTTATTATATTTGCCTGGTTCACCGGGTAATGCTAGGGCCCTGGTAACTGTTAGCCCAATGAGCTTTAGCATTCGAGATAGCTGTTAGCTCAACTAGCATTAGCATAGCCCAGTGTTTCTCAATCCTGGTCCTGGGGACCCCCTGCCCTGCATGTTTTAGATGTTACCTCACTCCAGCACACCTGATTCAAATGAATGGCTCGTTATCAGGCTCCAGCAGAGCTTGATGACGAGCTGGCAGGATGAGAGATAACAGGGTGTTGACATGAACGTGCTGTCTACTTCCTGGGTCACATCAGGAGACCTGGGCCCTGTTCTACGAAGCAGGATTACTCAGCGAGGCGAGTCTCCATGGCAACGTACGCTGAACGGCTAACCTGCTCCGGGGCAGGTTAGGTTCCAGATTGAACTCGCAGACTATTAAAACCCCGCCCACTGACCAATGAGCCCACACGAAAAAATGGCTCGTCCGTTCTTAGAGGATCCCGTGGACATCGGAGCCCGACCCACTCTCTTTTTCTGATGACCACCATTATGAAAGTTACCGGTTTTCCAGGGTGGGGTTGGTAGTACATGACACTTTCTACAGGTAGTTAAAAGGAATGAAGAACTCTCATTGCCGTAATAAGATCTTCAATGCCAACACTTCTGTTCCATGACAATATTTTATTGCCCGCATTAAAATTGTGACAGGAATTCATGTAGGGCTCATGTGGGCTACATATCACACAAAAAATATAAACACGATAGGAATGAACAAATGAATAATTTCATCTAAGAAATAAACTAGGTATGCTGCATGTTACAGTAAAAGTGCATGGTGAACAGTGCTGTTTCAGGATGATAATGGCACAAAATGTTTTATTTGCACTACACCACTACACTTACGCATTTAGACTGTCAGCAATTTTCTGCCAGCACTCCTTCCGTGCTTTAGCAGCGGCGACGTTGCTGCTTTTAACGTTAATTACATGTTTCACCTCGTCATACTTCCTCATGATCACCTCCTGCTCCTCCTGTGTGAAGTGTGATCCTTCTCTCTCCGGCCTGCTCTGACGCTCCAGACTGCTCCATGTTCGCGATTGGTCAGATGCAGCCGGCTCTGCCTTATATGTGTGCACGCGCTCATTGCCTAGCTGGATCCACTTATGAGGTTGATAACCAGCGTCGTAAAACCGTTTAAGAGACCGGCTACCGCGCTCAGTTCAGCGAGGTAGCTCCAAGGCTATCTCGCTAGACTGAACTTGCTTCGTAGAACAGGGCCCTGGTGGATGCGTGCTGTTATGTTGCTGTGAGTGATCTGACCAGCGTGGTGGAAAGGTGTGCTGAGTGACACACTTAGTGGGGTGTATTTTGTGTGTATGTGTGTATGCCAGTTTTCCACGTAGAATTCAGCATTTTCCTGGAGTAAAACAGCTCATGTTTTTTTTTGTCTGCACTGCAGCCTTCTGATTATCTGAAAGTATTTCAAGTCATAAATACATGATCCAGTCTTTTTTTAGCAACAACTTTAAAACCTAGCACACAGTCACCATCAAAAGTTAAAATCTTTTTTTTTCTACACACTGTTTTTTTTGTGGCCATTGACAGTTTGATCCTTTTCTACTTTAAATTGTACTGGCACCCAACAGTGTTATTCAAAGGTAGGGGGATTAAAACAGCAGTTCATGAACCTCTCAACCTTACATCCACACCTGTCTCTTCTCTTACAGTGGGCGCTCCTGACTGAGCTGGTGATGAGGAGGGAAAGCAAAATGAAAAATCTTACATCGAGAAGTCTTTTGTTTTGGTGTTGTTGAAGTTTTTCTTGTTAAATGTAAATGAAAGTTCACTTACTCCCCCTTTTTACCTAAACAGAGGAGAGTGCATTTCTCCTACCTTTCTCCTGGGGGATACAGGTACGGTGCAGGAGATGAAGTGTGAATCTCATGACCCCACTTCCCTGCCAGTGAACTCTGCAGTGTCAATGTGTGACTGTAGTGTTTCATGTGATTGGTTGAATAAAAGTTTGAAAATATTTTGCTGTACTGTTGCAGTGATCGGATGTCAGGGGATTTTCCTCCTCTCTCCTGATGAACCTGAGATAGGATCGTTCTGCTCTTTGAACATCAGGAATATGGTCCTTTTTTTGTAGATTTGTTTAAAGGGCTAACAAGTTTCATTCTTTGGTTCTGCACAGATGAAGCTGTAATGTAAACACATTAAAATATCAGTGTAATCAAGTCTTTTTTCCACATCAACACAAATGTATTTCAGAGTCTCCACAATATTGAGCTCAGTGAATAAGCTGAGGAGACTCCATAAGAATAGAATAGAATAGAATAGAATAGAATAGAATAGAATAGAATAGAATAGAATAGAATAGAAAATACTTTATTTATCCCCAAGGAGAAATTCAGGAGTCACAGCATCAATCAAGAAAACAAAAGTAAGAAAGTGTATAGAAAGTGCAAAAAGGTCCACAAGAAAATAGATGACGACATCCCGTCCACCACTCTCCAGCCCAGCCAGTCTCCACCTCCACAGGGTCCAGGACTGAGCCTCCCCAGCAGTCTGTTCAGTCTCTGTCTCCTGGATCCTGTCTAACCCTCCAAATACAAAGATGACGAAAAAGACACGAAAAAAATTACAAGAATCGGACAAAGAAGAGAGAGCTGCTGCAACAGACAGCTACTTGGACAGCGCCTAGCAACCAAAAAAAAAAAAAAAAAAGATAACAAAATAAGAGCAGCAAAAACACTGGAAGAGAAAGAAGCTGACAACAGCTTCCTGATCTCATCAGCAAACCTGATCAGTCACTCGCCTGCAGCTTCACTGGACTTCTCTGTTTGGCAAGGAAGCACTTCTCACTGTTGGTCATAGATACCTGGCAGCTAAATGCTAGAAAATCACAGTGTTTTTGCCAAGCCTGCAAGGTATTTAGGAAGATGTAGGAAAAACGTCCAATTTGTCATTACTGACTGACCAGAATAAAGACTGAAACAAGAGTAAGGGAGAACAGAAGCAACACAGAACTCACAAATAATGATAATAGAAATAGACAACCTAAGCTAACTAATGGTGATTAATGAGTGTTTACACAGTTTTTATTTTTTTTGATACCTTATGGTTAATAAAACAGCCAGTTCACACAGATAGAAATCAAACATCACCTCTTTGATCTGCATCCTGTATATGGCTGTTTTGAACAAAATTATGTCAAGTTAAAAGATCTGTATTTTATTCATTTGCATTTGGAGACGCATCTTTATAGCATTTGGTGATATTGCTCATGGGAAATGCAGGCATCGTCCTGGAAAAAAAAGGCCATCAGATTCAACACATCATAAAAACTACGTACACTGCCAACAAGCTTAAAGTCTCTTGTAATAAGCAGACTTGGCAACTGTGGTGACAGCATCAAATGTTGAGTGTGGCCCTGTGGGCACCTGTTGATCGGACAGGTAGCATCTTGTCAGCCTACTAAAATAATGGCCGAAGTCATTGTTTGAGGAAAATGAGTTTTTGGCTGAAATCATCTCTTGATGATGCTGGCCATCTCTGGTAAAGTTGCTTAAATCTTTAGCTCAAAGGATTGCGCTCTTTATGACCTACAGGACAACAGCCCATGTCAAGAGGGTGACTTAGGCCATTTTATTTCTAGCCCAAATCAAAATTTTAGATTTTTTAGGATAAAATGTGTGACTTGGGCAATTTAGTGCAGAAGAAGCTGTAAACATGATTCTTGAATCAGTTTCTCGTGGTGAGTGATGAGGTTCACTATCATAAAGGCTAGGGAAGAATGCTGTGTAGTAATGTAGACTAAATTTCACAAGGTATGGTTTAACTACAAATTTAGCTACTTCTTGCTAGCTGCCACTTCCTGGCTAGCCCACTTATTTCTGCACCCAAACATAAATTATCACAAGGCAATAATACCCCTCAAAATTTTCTACAGTTCCACAGTTTCATTTAGCAGACGCTTTTGTCCAAAGCAATGTACAACACAAGCAAGAATTCAGACAGAAGAAAAACCTAGCTAGTGTGACCACAGTGCTACTAGTTATTTGGCTGCAGGTGCTGCCATCAAGTGCAAGAAGATTCTTTTATTTTTATTTTGTAGAATAATGTAGCCAACTAACCACAATTAGTTGCTGTAACAATATACTTCAACTGGTTCTGAGACCTTCTGACCGATTCTACCCCTGAGGACAAAGAGGAGAAGGCTCAGATTAAGGGCCTAAGTGTTCCTTGAACAGATGAGTCTTCAGACATCTCTTAAAGTAGAAAGTGACTCTGCGGATCGTATAGAGTTAGGTAATTCATTCACCATTTGGGAACAACAGAGGAGAAAAGTCTGGCTAGTGATTTGGAGCCGTGCTGGGCTGGGAGCACCAGGCGTCTTTCACAAGCAGAGCGTAGAGGACCAGAAGGAGTGTAGACCTGGATGAGGGACCCCAGGTAGGCATGAGCCATTCTTGTCAATGCTTTGTAAGCCAGAAAAAGAGCTTTGAATTTGAGCTGCTACTGGAAGCCAGTGAATAGAGATTAACAGCTGGGTGACATGTGCTGTGCAGTTTTAAACTTAAAGAATTGTTTTTGCTTTTTGGAAGGAGATGTATGAGTATGCCTACTCAGCGTATGATGACCTCAATTCAGGTAGACAGTTCAATTTAGGTTGGGGTTATTCATTTTTTGAGTTTGCTTTATGGAATTAAAGGACAGTAAATGGTCAGGTTTCAAAAAGTTGTCAAAACTTGATGTTGGAAATGGGTTAAGTTCAATAAAAAAAACAACAAAGAAGACCTGGAGAAGTAAGGACAGGGACTGCCTCCTGACCAATTTGATTTACCTGACATTTGTTGAATTTAACTCAGGGTAATTTCAGATCCAAGTTTGGGCTATGGAATGAAAGGGTAGTTTAAGCCAGGTTTAAAGTTGCCTGAATCAGACTAGAATGTTAGAAAAATTGGCCCAAGTCACTTCATTCTTTACTGTTACATGATTGACACAGAATGTTCTCTGCACGTCACCAGTCATCCACTGTGAAGGCCTTTTTGATTGAAATGATTAAATATAATGTGCTCTGTATATTCTGTAGTTTTTTTTCCCAAAAACTTGGGAAAAAAAGACTTGGGCCATTATTTTAATAGGGTGACAACATTTTAATTTCCAAAAATAGCCTGACCAATCAGAGGGCCCCTTCACATGTGGGGCCCCCCAGCTGCAGCCTAGGTGAGCTTGTGCAGTAGCCTGCGCCTGTTTATATGGTGTTCTGTTTTAAAACATATAACTTTTCATATGCTGTCCATCATCTGTCAGAATGGGAATCTTTCCAAGGATGTAAAAAAAAAAAGAATTACTTCAAGGTAACATCTGAACAAACCATGAGCAGTGAGATGTTAGACACATGGCTGCCATATCACATGCTGTGCTCATGAACACTGCATGTGAAAAACCTTCAGATAACATCTGTGTAAAACTGTGAATATCTTATTCATATTTATGGCATGTTGTGACCTCCTGCTCTGGAACTTCCCTCAGCTGGATGAAGAATTCAAAAGGGAAATCCTGAGACTTCACACCTGCTCACCACAGCACACAGAGGAGTTTGCTGTGGTTGCACCAAAACACTGACACAGAGACCAGTTGTGAGATAAGCAGCGGCATCACACGCTAACCCCAAGCTTCAGAAGTTTCAGATAACATTCAGGAGAAAAGCTGAGTCAATCTGAATGAAACCAGCTCCAGTTCACAAATACTAAAGCTTCATTTAAGGGAAGACAAAATCTATACAACGCCTCCTGCAACACTGTATAACCTTTTTATAGGTTCAGGTAGGAACAACTCAAGAAAGTCCCTGATATCAGAAAAACAGAGAAGAGAAGCACAGAGAGAGAAAGAGATAGAACAGCCAACTGAGACTGATCAACAGTTTGATGGGCCAGTTGTTTTTGTGCCCTACAGAGAAGAGATAAACCTGCTGAATTGCACGCTCTATCTCAGCCGACTAATCACACATGGAACTCATAAACCTTTGTATAAGTCAGAACTGTTCTCAGTTTTAGAGAGACAGTTTCACCCTCAGCTGTCAGTGGTGGACAGTCACTGATTTTATCTTCTTAAATCCATTTTAAGTTCCTGAACCTTCCTTCAGTGTGAGCTTTAGGAAAAAAAACTTCACTGTGTTAAGGTTAGGTTTAGGGTCCCCCGTGCAGAGGAACCTTCTTACTCTGAGACATTTCTATGAATGTAGCAGGAGGAAGGAGAGATCAGAGCTACTGGGTGCACTGGTCAGATGAGAAACCAGTGGACCTTGTGTTGGGCTGAGATGAGAAAGAAGAACCAGGCTTCTCTCTCTATACCTGAGTTTATTTTGGCCCAGAAACAGACAGAAGCTCCGGTACAGTCACAGAATTTGTGTCTGGAGCAGGGGCGTATTTGGTTGTTTGTGGGCCCAAGGCAAACCCAGTCAATGGGGCCCTCCATGTCCTTGTAACTCATCTTCCTCAGAGCTAGACTGGCCTTCCCTGGGTCCACTGTCTCTTTCTGAGAATCAAGGCATGAGACAGAGCTAATCTTGTTCATGGTAACTTAACACAACTAAATGCATTTTCTCAAGTTCTGTACTTTAGTTTGATTTAGAAAAAAGTGAATCCATCATTTAGTCCACTTTGTCCTGGATTTGAAATCTTTTATGGTCCATTGACAGCTTATTTGTCCCACAGTGGGGAATTTACAAAGTAACAGGAACAAACAAGAAAGGATGAAGTGAAAAACATTACAATAGGTAAATATTGAAAAAATAATTTACTAAAGAAAAAATATGTAAATATCAAGTACAACATCAAACTGGAAAAAAATCTACTGAAAGAGGTGATATTTACAGTTACCATACTTTTTGGTACTATTATTTTAAAGTGAATGTATTTTTATTTGACCCCCTGTCCAGTGAGTTATGTTTCCAAAAAAGAGATTTTATACAATAATGTTTATCACCAACTCAAAAAGTTTGATTTAGAGAAAATGATCCTGTTTCCTGGGCTAGATAAAGTCCTTAAAATCCTAAAGTCTGATATGTTTATCTCAGATCTCAGAGCAACATTGGGTTTATTTCACACTTGGTTGAAAATGAGAAAAAAATGTGAAAAAGTGTTTTTCACCACTTTCTTCCTGAATCAAATTTTCAGATGTGTTGTAACATGGAATAGCCCATTGAATAAGAAGGGAGGGGGAGGACCCAAAACCATCATTACAGATTAAGACTTTGATGGATTTTGAAGCATGTGAAGTAAGATTTAGAAAAAAAGAAATGCTTTCAGTTGAAGAGAACTTCATAAATCAGCTTTTAAGAGATGCTTTGGGGGCCCCTGGGAATCTAGGGGCCCCAGGCAACTGCCTGTGTTTGCCTAATTGTAGCTAAGTAGTAGCTAGTAGCTAAGCCCCTGGTCTGGAGTACAGCTGAACCCAGAAAGCAGACTTTAGACAAGTCTTGAGGATATAGCTAGTGGGGTGTGAGGGTGCTTGGGACAGGTAGGTGTGCAAGGACACTGGTTGAGCTGGATGCTGATGGAAAAACAGGTGTCAGGTGGGTTGAAAGCAAAATGAAAAAAACTGTCGAAAATGGATGCCAAATTTATCTTAAAGTGATCCTCCAGGATGGAACAAGTTGGGTCCTATCACAAGTTTTAGGGCAGAAATTACCCCTACAGCAGTGTTTTTGTGCAGCAGAAGCCCAGAGCGCTCGCACCAAACACCTCCTCCCTGCTCCTCTGCTGGTTTCCTCTGCACTCAGACGGGGCCATATTTTACTTGACCAAAAACACAAATAAACGGACTCCCACCGAAAAAATCTGATATCTGTCTGCATTCACGCTTTATTTAGAAAATTTTCAGCACGTTACTTTCACACAAAAACACCACTAAATAAGGCTCTAGTTCTCATCGTGTCTCTTCGTCCTGGCAGACTACCTGCGTTTGTTTATATCTGGCACGGTGCGGGCGCGGACTGATAAACTAAGCGGCGAGCGCCTCGTTGCCAGCTGTGGCTCTGCAGCGGAGGTATCACCGTTTTACAACACGATGAACTTATTTGTATAAGTTTATGCCTGTCGTCCACACAAAACCGTAGTTTTATGTCACCGAAAATGATATTTTTTAAAAACTCCGGCCAAAGTGAAGATTTTGGAAAACTCTGTTTTCATGGTTTCGTGTAGACGCCAGTAAACAGAGTTTTCAGTTTTTAAACGTCACAGCTGAATGACGGGGCTCATTCTGGTTGGCTGACACGGGTTTTACGTCTGGAAAACACTGCCCATTATAGTTTTGGCATGCCTCGAGCCACGCTCACTGGCTGATTAACCCGCTGTGTGTGGACGGAAGTATTTCTAAAAACAAACGAGGGGGGATATTTGTTTTTGAAAATACCTGGCTACGTGTTGACATGGCCTGGACGTACAGAGCAGAGGTTTGTAGAAAGTGGGGATTGGCTGATGGACAGCAGACGTGCTAACTGCAAATCCAGTTCAGGTGTGCAGAGAGTGAAGGAGGCAGAGATAACACTTAAGCTGCGTTTCCACCAAGCAGTCTGGGTCGGTTCAGTACGGTTTGGGATGGTTTGGTACAGTTAAGCCTGATCCAGAGCAAACTGTGCCCTCTCATGGTAGGTGGCGTGTAAGCTGGATACCAAAAGCAGCAGCTGTTAAACTATAGCGTGAAGCCATAGCAGCTTACCCCGCTGTAAAATCCAACTAAGAAGAAAACACGACACAGTAAACAAAGAGCAACGATGTAGACATGCTGCATTTCATCCTCTCTGTGACTGGCATGTAGCTCTTTGATACAAAGAACAATCAAGCTTTGTTTCAGAGAAGTCTGTGTAGCTCCAGGAGAAATACAGCTGCTGCTGTTGGGGTAAGTGACGATTCTTTTCACCAATCAACGGTCTGCAATGTTGTAGCTCCACCTTCCGAGAGCGGATCGGTTCAGTCTGGCACCCATACGAAAGGGTCCCAAAAAAGTAGGTCCGCTCGTCTCGGTTTTTAGGGATCTGTCTCAGGATGAGTCAGTGGAAACGCCACAAAAAGCGTGCTGTACCGAGACGAACCGAACCGGTCTGCTTGGTGGAAACGTGGCTTTAGGAGCAGGGGTCAAATCTCTTTGATTGTCAGTGTCTTGCATAGTGATATAAAAACAGTAACTGTGATGATGTCGTTGTTCTTATCAGTCCATCCCCTACCTCAAGATTCAAGATTCAAGATTAACTTTATTGTCTCACAAAGTGAGAAATTCATTTTGGGCCAAACACCCATGCTGCAGTCACATCAGACAGCACGTCATACAACACATCACATACACAGAATACCTAACATGGTGCCAGGCGCGAACACATAACGCCACAACAGTATAAGTAGTGAATACAGTAGTGAATACATAATAGCAAATAAATACAAACGATTAAAAAAGATTAATAAATAGCAGGGGAGCTAACTGTGCAAAAGAGCTAACTGTGCAAAAGAGCTAACTGTGCAAAAGAGCTAACTGTGCAAAAGAGCAAACTGTGCAAAAGAGCTAACTGTGCAAAAGAGCTAACTGTTCAAAGAGCTAACTGTGCAAAAGAGCTAACTGTGCAAAAGAGCTAACTGTGCAAAAGAGCTAACTGTGCAAAAGAGCAAACTGTGCAAAAGAGCTAACTGTGCAAAAGTGCTACTGTGCAAAACATGCAAAAATCAGAGCACTGGTCTCAACTGTTCTGGTTGACCATTTTAATAGACACAGGGATAAATGAATTTTTGAATCTGTTTAGCCTACAGTGAGGAACTCTAAATCTTCTTCCGGATGGTAGCAGCTCAAACTCACTATGTAGAATGTGTGATGGATCATTGATTATTTTATATGCCTTTTGCAGAGTGGCCTGATCATAGATAGTCTGACTGGAAACCTGTCTACAGGTGTGTTCATGCTCCACCAGCAGTTCAAAGAGTGGTGGTGAGTGGTAGGGGTCAGTTACACCATATGTGAGTTAACACAAACACTGGTCTGATCACTACTACAGCAGATTTACAGGAACTGAAAGCTCAATACAAGTTCTAATAAACTAGAAAAAAAAACTTTCATGACTGACCAAACTACATCAACCCATTCTTCAAATATGTTTTTATCAAACTGTCAATAAGCAGCAAAAAAAAACAAAAAAAACCTGAATACTTCACTAACATTGAAAACACACAAACCTTCAGTCTAAATTATAGAGGACAACCATAAATAACTGAAACTTAGATGTTTCTTCACTGGAAATAAACAGCTATCAATCTCCACACACTACATCTACAGTACCATACAACTTATTCCTGCTTCTTTTTAAATCAGTGCATCTAAAATTGAGCATCAAACTCAAAGTAATACCAGCCTATATCAGTGAAGCTATAAATCCTGACAGTAATATCTCACCAGACAAATCTTAACAGAGTCATATCAGTGTGAAAAATGTGAGCATGAGTGTGTCAGCGTGTCACCTGTCTGTCCGTTCTGACTGTCACAGCATGATGCAGCAGGCAGACAGGACAGACTGTCTGCCAACACATTTCTCCACGGGGACAATAAAGTTCTATTCTATTCTATTCTATTCTATTCTATTCTATTCTATTCTATTCTGTCTCACCAGCAGCATCATTTCTAACAGACATGTTAATAAAATCAATTTACTAACTGTCAGATAAATATATTGACAACCTTTATAGGGGCTGTGAGGAATTTCAAAGTGATCTTGAAAGTCTCCCTTTATATGCTTCATCGTGATTAACAATTTAAAACAAGATTATCATCATCAGTATTGCTGGTTAAAGGTTATTTTAAATAGCTACCTCTTAGCTTCCAGGTTTGGCCAACCATGACCGCTTTGATTTATGGCACATCTGGGTCTCTATGACAACCCCACGCCGGCTGATGAAGTTTAGTAGAGAGAAGAGAGATCTGTGTTTTTCTCTGCTGAAAACGATTTCTGTGATTGATAGTGATGGTGGACACTGAGGCTGAAGGCTAACACAGGGGCTAAACTGTTTGTGCTAACGTTGATTCCAACCCACAGTCAGCAGTTATTCTGCAGTGGTCTGTTCAAACTTGAGAGTCTATCAATAAAATGAAGAGTGAGGGTTAGCTCTGATTGGTAGATGACTGTCTGGCAACAGGATTCACTAACGTTACACATTACAGACATGTCTTAAAGCACCAGGCTGCCAGCTGAGCTAAATATAGACAACTACTAAACTACAAACAAACTGACAGTGTTTACTTGTCATGTGAGTCTACAGATATGTTGCTTGATGTCATGTTTCAAACTGTAGCGCTCTGTAACTGTACTGATAAATACCTTACCTTGTCATGTTGTATGCGGTGAAAAGTTGTCTTGAAGAAAATTTGTTTAGATCTGATCTTCATTTGATTCCAAAAAAAGACCACACACCTTGCTAAAAGTAGTTTACAATAGTGTGTGTGAAACTCTGTGCCAGAAGGAAACTGCCCGAAATCTGGGTGTCATGATTGATGACCAGCTGACCTTCAAGGTTCATGTGGCCTCAATTACACGGTCTTGTCAATATGTCCTCTACAACATCAGGAGGATCAGACCCTACCTGACACAACAGGCCACACAGCTTATGGTTCAGGCCCTTGTGATATCACGCATCGGCTACTGCAATTCTCCTAGCAAACCTCCCTGCGTGTACATTCAAACCTCTGCAAATTACCCAGAATGCAGCTGCACAGCTGGTCTTTAACCAGCCCAAAACAGCACATCTGTTACAACTCAGGAGGAAGTAGTCTCTGGACCCAATAGCAGACGAGAGGCAATTGTGCAAATCAACAGGTTTTATTTGATAAGGCTAACAGTGATCCAAAATCCAGAGATAAATAAGGTAAGTGAGCTTGGCAGAGTGAACAAGGCGGCGGTGCAGGAAGCAGGGAAGGCACAACGTGGTATCTGCAATACTCTGGCACTGGAAGCAGGTCTGAGCAGTCCTTATATGCAGTCCCTGATGAATCCAACGAGCGCCAGCTGTGCAGGTGAGTGAGGGTGAGAGTGATCACAGAGCACCGCCCATGCTCTGCAGGAGGGAGAGGTAGAACTCTACCAGGATCACCACAACATCACCCTGCTGTTACTCTCTCTTCACTGGCTTCCTGTCGCAGCTCCAATCAAATTCAAAGCTCTTCTTCTTACAAGAGGCTCCTGCCTACCTGGGGTCCCTCATCCAGGTCTACACTCCTTCTGGTCCTCTGCGCTCTGCTTGTGTGAGACGCCTGGTGTTCCCAGCCTAGCGTGGCTCTGAATCTCAAGCTTCTACTTTAAGAGATGTCTGAAGAATCATCTGCTCTGGGAATCCTCAGGCCCTTAATCTGAGCCCTCTGCTCTATGTCCTCAGGGGTAGAATTAGTCAGAAGGTCTAAGACTCAGCTTTTATTGATTTTAGCACTATTACTGAATGTTGTTGAAGATTGAAGGATAGTATTGCAGACATTAATTGTAGTTTGTTGGCTAGATTATTCCACACTACCTTAAAAAAATTACATATACATATACAGATACACTTAATGGCAGCACCTGCAGACGAATAACTTGTAGCACTGTTGTCACACTAACTGGGTTTTTCTTCTGTTGAGATTCATGCCTGTGTTGTACTTCGCTTTGGACAAAAGCGTCTGATAAAAATAAAACTGCAGAACTTCAAGAGGTGGCGAGTGAGTGAAATTACAAAAGATCCTCTTCACAGCATCTTTGAAGTAAAAATCATAGGACTGAAATGAATGAATATGATAACTTAAGGAGAGGGCAGAGCAAACATCAAAAATCACAAAAGGAGAAAGCATGGTATTCTGCATGGCTCAGACACGGGATGAATCTGATTTCCTGAAATTATGAAGATAAAAGAATGCCTGGAAGAATTGGCATTCCCTTGACGAGCAGGGAGCAGGTCTCCGTGGAAACCTTTGATCTCATGCAGCTGTTTATAGTAACTCATCAAAACATCCAGGAACAAAGACAAGCATGTGTGTGTTAATTTATCATTGATCACCAATGTAAAATCTGGCTTCAGATAAGCCTCAGCAGACAGGTTTACATGATTGAACACACACACACACACACACACACACACACACACACACACACACACACACACACACACACACACACACACACACACACACACACACACACACACACACAAAGGGCAGAAAGTATCACACTTTAACAGCATTTGACTTCCATTTCCCTGAGTCAGCTCCTTATTTTCCTGGATTTTTTTCTTTAAATTTAAATTCCTTCCTTTAATTCCTGAATTGATTCAGCCAGTCAAACTTTTAAATCCAATTTACGATTAGACTGATTCATGCTTCATCATCATTCTTTTTGTCAGAATTGCAAGCACCTTTACACCCTGATTTCAAAGGGAATGTGTTGGGAATCAACAGACTCCACCAGGGGGGTATTCCACGAAGCTGGCTAAAGAAGGCTGGGCTATCGCCGGTAAGCGTGGCTTGAATAAGCTGCCACTTCAATCTTAGCTGCAAGTCGTTCCACTAACGAGGCTCAGCTGATTTTCAGAGATGCTTATTCAGGCCAGGCTGATCCAAGCTGCGGCTAAGCGCGCGTCCGCGGTAGATAAAAAGCCCCGACGTGTCGATTGTCGAAATGACCAAATCATGTCAAAACCGAGAGCGGAGACGTTTCCCTCAGCGGAGAAAAAACTCCTCATGGAGTCGTATGATGACTTCAAGGTGAAAATCACATAAAAGGGTGACACGGTGGCAATAATCAAAGCCAGAGACGCTGCTGGTTCAAGAATATCATGCTTATGTGTCAAATCAACACTGACTGTTTCTGCTGAGTTTGATTACCTTTTTCTTCTCACTCTGAAGCTCCTCACACTGCTGTGGCCCAGAGGAGATTGATCTTGATTAAATTAAAGCTGTTCATAAATACAGGCCTATATACTTCATGGGGTGATGTTTCATCAAACACTGACTAAAACAGCAGAAAAAGACATGTAGATGAGATGTCACTTTTTTCATTAGAGATGATTCAGCTGTCAGATGAGATGTGTCAGTGATACAGTGCCCTTTATCTAAATAAGGAGGAAGACACAAAGTTCACCATGTGGAATCACCTTTACATTATCATCATGATCAGAACGGACCGCCGGTAAAGGAGGGTATTTCTATGGAAAATTGTGGCTGTTGTCACCTTTTATATCATAAGACAATTTGTGCCTTTATTCTGTTATATGTTGACTGTACTTTGAGGGAGACAGAAGAAAGAAAATCAATTATTTTCAAATAGTTACCACAAGTGGGATCGAACTCACGCCGCAAATAAAACATGGATCACCGTGCGTCTGTGCCCTACTCTCTAACCTCTCAGCCACCAACTTTCTTCCAATGTGGACGGACAGTCTACTATCTGACATGTCTTGACTCATGGTTATTCCAGTCTAGTATAACTGGGGCGGTTCACCTGTCAAAGGATCACGCAGGTGTCCTAAAGCGAGCTCAGGGAGGACGGAAACCTCCCATGGAGCTGGAGGACAAAAGCTTGCTTGATCTTGATTTTCAGTATGAATACGGACCGTGAAAGCGGAGCCTCACGATCCTCCTGACTTTTTGGGTTTTAAGCAGGTGTCAGAAAAGTTACCAAAAGGTCTCAGCTTATGTTTCTGAACAAAAACATCATCTATTACAGGTATAGATTAATTTAATGTGACACCTGCAGTTCACAAGGCGTCTTTTAGAAGCCGGTCTGACCTTCTCTGAGACGCAGCTAAGGTAAGCCTGACGTTTAGCCTGACCGGGACCAGGCTAGTCGCACTGGCTAATTTACCATGGTTACCAAGCCACGCTAGCCTTAAGCCTCGTTTGTGGAACCCAACTCTCGCTAAAGTTAGCGCGGCTAACCCAAATAAGCCAGGCTTTGAGCTAAGCCAGCTTCGTGGAATACCCCCCAGCTCTCTGATGGCAGTTGGTAAACAATGATCACCATGGCAACATCTGGCTTCAGATGGGCCTCAGCCTACAGGCTTACATGGTTAAAAACTCACACACAGGACACACAGGATTACATTATAACAGCGTTTAAGATAGCTGACTTACATTTACCCTCAGTCAGGTCATTATTTCCATAAATTTTCTTTAAAATTTAATTAATTCCTTTAATTTTTGAATATACTCAACCATATAAACTTTAAATTCATTCATCCATTCCATTTATTCGTCCATTCATTTCTTTTCATCCAAGAGTTCATGGCAGGCTAATTCAGCATTCTGCATTAGCAGTTGAGCGCAAGCTTTTCAGGAGTTCTTCTAACAATTTTCAGACATATCCTCAGTCATTCATGTTCAGCATTCTGCATTAGCAGCTGAGCAGAAGCTTTTCAAGACTTCATTCAACCATTTTAAGACAAATCTTCAGTCATTCATGTTCAGCGTTCTGCATTAGCATTTCAGTGCAAGCCTTGCATGACTTCATTCAACCTTTTTCAGACACATCTTCAGTCATTCATGTTCAGCTTCTGCTTTAGCAGTTCAGCGCGAGTTATTTTCAGACTTCATTCAGCCATTTTCAGACATATCTTCAGTCATCCATGTTCAGCATTCTGCATTAGCAGTTCAGCGCAAGCTGCTTCAGCATTCTGCATTCACAGCGCAATTTCTTCAGAAATTGCTTTTCTAGTTGTTAAATGTAAACCTCGTTTTTAACCTCTTCTAACTACTGAAAACAAAACCCTTTAAAAAAAATAGGACTGATTACAAGGCAGCCAAATGATAACAATGATGGCAACAATCGAACGTGAGGAACATTTCTACCAGGTGTATTAATTATTTAATGTTTGATCACAGCCCATCTGGAATGAATAGAGAGACAGAATTTTTTGACCTATATGCAGCCAGCCACCAGGGGGAGCAGTTTTTGTGGCGACCTCACTCAGAGCCAAGCAAGATGACGCCTGTTTTTTGTTACAGTCTGTGCTCCAGACCACTTCAAACTTTAGCTGATGGTCTCTCAGGTTGAACTGGAGTCATGGTGAAAGTCCCTCACTGAACCTTCAAAAAGTTCCTCCTTTGATATCTCCAGACACGGGCTGTGTCCCAAATGGCATACTAACGTACTACTCATACTAAGTATGACGTCAAAAATAGTTTGTAGTGCGTTCACATTAAATAGTATGAAAAGATTGTGTGCGCGAGAAATACCCGGATGTATACTATATCGGTAAAAATTCTAAGTATGGGAGGTGGGCATACTAGTCGCACTGACACGCCCCATAATGCATTGCGAGCCCCGTATTTATAAACGTAAATACAGAATGACATGACAAGATGAGAAGCAACTAAAATGGGCTTAGCTCTACAGGGAAACCTAAACGTAAGTACAAAGAAATAAAGTGCCTAAGGCGACGGACGGATCGTCTTCAGTGTCTGCGAGCAGTTAACATTTTTTAATTTTTTGAAGAGAGATGAATTTGTCTTGAGACCGGTGTTAGCTAAAAATCATCCACTAGCGAACTTCCCGTTTTCAAAATAAAAGCACCCGTTTATCTCCTTTAAGTTCTTTAACGCTTTTGTAAATTGGGCTCTTGTTCTGGAGCGGACCAGAAGTTTCTTCGATAGCATATTGGCGCTCTTAACAGAATGTCTGAAATGTCGAAATTAAATTTGTATCCGTACGTTTTGTGGCCCAAATGACCACATTTTGGTTTTCTACGTGATGACTTTCTCGCCTAAAATGTTCTTAAAACTATCAGGACCACCAGTTTGTAAAGTTTCTTTTGTTACCTTTTCGCTCATTTTCCACTTCCTGTTTCATTTTGTTAACTTGTGTCTCTTTCTTTTTCAGTTCCTGTCAAGCTTCTCCCCCACTGCTGATCACCAGGCCCCTCCCTAATGTGTTTCACCTGTGTCTTATTTTCTGGGCACTCCCTGTGGGTATTTTACCCTGGTCTCCCTTTCACTCCCTGCCAGATTGTCACAAGTAGTACTTTGATTTTCCAGCATCCCTTCGTATTTGATCTCTCGTGTTCTGACCCTATTCTAGCTTTCTCGTTGACCCTCTGCCTGCCGATTTTGTACCTCTGCCTGTGTTTGGATATCTCGTGTACCGACCTATTTTCTGGATTAAAGACCTGTGTTTGAACTCTGACTCCTGCGCCTCGAGTCCTCCTGTCTGTGCCCTTGACAAAAACTTTCAAATATGGCGAATCAACAGAGATATTTGATAGCCTGGTGTGCTTCCATAGACTTATGTGTGCTCCCAATTTTTGTCGTCGGAGGTTTTGAAATGCATCATGGGAAACCGAGTAGTATACTACAGTGTAAACGGTTGGCACTCTAATCATACTTATAGTATGTAGTATACAGTATATACACAACGACCATGTAGTATGTAGTATGTAGTATGTTAGTATGCCATTTGGGACACAGCCCATGTCATTCTCACAGGTCATAAAATAAATAAATAAATAATCAATCTTACTGAGTGTTTTTTTTTTTTGTTTTGTTTTGTTTTTTTGTTTATGTAATGAACATTGGCACGTACTACACATGAAGCTATGTTTAACTCTTGTTGCATTTGTAAAGTGTTCCGGTTTATGTCATTGCCTTCAATGAAAATGTCCAGAAGTCAAAACATGTTTTTGTTAACAGAAACAAATTAAGAGGCCAGGTTTTCAAAAATCAAGAAAATGACTGCAGGAAGATATCACCACCAGCAAACCATGCCACCATTCTATGTCAATCAAGAAACTGGGGGTTAAAACTGAACTGAGCTGAAAGAAAGGGTGGAGACTGTAAATTAGAGAGGAATAAACTGTTATCACCCTGAAGTGGGTGGAGGACTCAGGCCTGGCACAGCTTCACTCTGACTCAGGACTGCTGCCAGCTGCTGCTGCTTTGTTGTTAAGGTCTTTATTTTCTTCTTTAGTCCCTGTCCCCCTTTCCCCAGGAGGCTTTGCTCCTTTTGCCAGGCAGCCACTGTAATGAAGACATTGTTCGTAATGACTCTCAACAAAAGCTCAATTAAAGGTTGAATGCAAAAAATGGAAATAATGCTGGCTTTGGTGGCGACGCTAACGTTGCACACATCATCACAGTTAGAATTATGAAGTGCTCTGCCTCAGCAGAGATGGAGCTCCTGATGGTGTGATAAACTGTGGACCTGCCTGCCACAAACAGACGGTCCTCTTTAAGATCCAGCTCTGCTCTCAGAGCTGTGAGGGACCAAGCCAAGGACACTCAGGAGACACAGCGGACAATGCAGGCTGTTAAAACCTGATGTGACCAAGCAGCGTGAGCCAAAAATAGATGAGTACAGAGAAAGAGACATTTTCTACTCAGACACTTAAAAATGCGGACAAATGTGTGTGTTTTTTTTTTTACCTTTCTTGAAATCATTTTATGTCATAAGTTTACATTAAGACACAATTCAGTCACAGATGTTTTACAAAGATATATGAAGCAGATTAATAATTTGTTTGTGGACACAGCTGAAAAGTATGTATGTGACAAGATATGTTAAATGGACTCGCTTCAAGACCTTTGAACGGGTTTTAAAATAGTCAGAAATTAAAAGTAAAGTCATCTTTTGGTCTGAAGAAGCAGTCTGGACCCACCGTGACAGAATAATGTGTTTTCAGACTGTGGTGTCAGTGACAGCTGCAGAATCTAAAGAGTGGTGATGATGAATACTGTAAAACTTGAATCAGTGACCTGGGCTTTACATTCTCCAACACCCTCTGCCTCTTTGGGACAGGCACCCAGCAGACACAGATTATTTCTCAGCAGAGACAGGGCTTCCATTATTATTCATCTGAAAACGCTAAAATGCAACAAAAACATAGTGAAAAAAATCTGCATTCACAGAGAAGCGCTACTGATACCGCTGTAGTAAGCATGTCAGGCCTGTCGTAGATCTCCACCGAAGTAGAGTTAAGCTGATCATTCGGTGTATTGGTGAATACTAAGTGCAAAAGTGGAGAAACAGATGCACATTTTTTTTGAGAGTCAGTCAGCAGATACAGTAGATTGGTCTGCAGACAGGCCTTTATTAGTTACACTCAGGAGCTTCAGACAACATCTGCAGCTGCATGATTTGGCAACACTCTGCAATTGCAACTATGATGAATAATGAGTCTACATGTTTTGTTTTAAAGGAATATGCAGATATTATTGGTAGTTGTATAATATGTACTCTATGATTAAAAAAAAAAAAAAAAAAAAAAAAAAACAGAAAAAATATTGTACATTTTGAATTTTAAAATACAACCAAAGTAAGCTTTTACTGTACTATTTTTGGTGCACTACAGCACTGTTCAGTTAAATTTTAGATTAGATTTTTTTTTTTTTAATGCTTTGTTTTAGTCTAGTTTGGTTTTTATCAGTTTCTTTTTTTTTGTTAAAGCTGTAGTCTGTTGATCCTTTATTTTTAATACAGTAAGCAAAAATAAATGCTATTTGAGAGTCTGCTAGCATAATCCTGAATCCTTGAATTTCACTATCTCTCCACCTTCTGACCTAAAGTCTCTCGCATAAATTACTTTTAGCAAGGCGTGTGTTTGTTTTGGATTTAAATGGAGATTGGATAAAAAATGATTTTATTTGTTCATAACAACTTTTTACTGGATACATCACGGTTTGAAAAGTAACATCAAGCAAACGTTGTAGCAGCTGGCCATATGTAGTGCTATCGTCAGCCCAGTGCTCGGACGTATCTTTAGACTAATGTGACAACAAGTAAACACTGTCAGTTTGTTTGTAGTTTAGTAACTGTCTATACTTATTACAGATGGCAGCCCGGTGCCTGAGACATGTCTGTAATGTGTAAAGTTAGTGAATCCTGGTTATTTCCTGCCAGTCATCTACCAAGCAGAGCTAACGTAACCTCACTCTTCATTTTATTGATAAACTCTCAAGTTTGAACAGACCACTGCAGAATAACTGCTGACTGTGGGTTGGAGTCAAAATTAGCACAAACAGATTAGCCCCTGTGTTAGCCTTTAGCTCGTGTGTTAGCCTTTAGCTTGTGTGTTAGCCTTTAGCTTGTGCTCTATCTCCTGTTTCTCTTTCTTCTGCTCTTCTGTCCTTTTTCTGTCTGACAGTTAGGCTCCAGTGTCCACCATCACTACAAAATTAATCACAGTTTCCAGCAGAGAAAAACACAGATCTCTATGTTTTATCTCTTGTCACTACTTAACTTCATCGGCCGGCGAGATGTTGTCATAGAGACCTAGACATTGGAAATGGGGTGAGGTGTACAACATACATCTAAGTGTCAGTGCTACTGTTTTCTCACACTTCAACATCTGTTTGAAGGAACACGGTACAATGCAACTGTAAACTCGGCTATTCTTCCCGCACTGCCTTGCAGGGTACCTTGTAACTGTGCGCTCAGTCATTTTCCTACACTGCTATCCTGACAGGGTACTCTTCACTATAGGTTCAGCCATTTTCCCCACGCTGCTGCCTTGCAAACATGAAGGCTACTTTACAGATACAGTTTGTCACTCAAATAATGTCTTACTTCTAAATTTCCCGAATACTTTAATTACCTATTTTTGAAATGTGGTGCTATCTGTCTAACTTGTGAATCTAACTACATCATCTTCTCACCTCTTTCCACGTAGTTCGTTGATGTGGAAAGAAGAATCAGGAGGTGTCCAGGTTCAGTTGAACACTAATTCATCAACAATATGTCACAAATACAGTTTAACAGAGATCTCTGGGTTCAGATTTACACAGCCCTCTCTACCACATCTGGTGAGGGGGTCCTTTCAAATCGGAGCCCCAGCAATATTGGTGCTGAGAATCTCATTTAAAAGTGTGGATTACAAACAGGCGTATATCTAGAAGGGGGACTTTCTCAAGATCACTTTCAAACTCCTCACAGAGGCTTTTACTGTGGATTTAAGCTGAACAGAGGGCTCAGCTCAAGGAATCGAGGAAGTAACAGTGAAAAACAGGACCCACCTTTCCCCCCCAAAAAAGTCAAACAACTTCTCAAGTTATTTTGTCTGCAGAGCGCTGATCTCTCTCTGATTGATTCCTGATTGTTTCAGCAAGTTGGCAGCACAGGGTTTACAAGGAACCTTCATACTGTCATCTTTAGCTGACACAAACTCAAAACAGTGACTGTGTTTCCAGCTAGAAAACGTGCATCTCTCTCCTTCCTTCTAGTGTTTACGGCTGCGTTTACACGACATTTCATCTGAAAACACTAAAAGGCAGTGAAAAAATTTCTGTGTTCACACGGAAACACAGATTTTACACAGAAATGCAGAGGGAATGAAAACACTGTAGTAAGCATGCCAGGCCTATAGTTGGCGCTATAACCGTCTTGTCCAGAAGCAGCTTTAGGTATTTCAGAAAAATCCCACTCTGGAGGCAATTTATTAAAAAGTTTGCATTTTAGGTCGACTGAAACACTGTTTCCGCATAAACGTGAGGCTGAAACGCAACAAAACATTAGCATTTCACCCTAAAACTGTTGATATGTAAACGGCCCCTAAGTTTGTGTCGCTGGCTGCGCTTGAGTTGTCCTCATCCTGAAAACGTGACTTGTCGACTACACGACTCCCGTCACTACCTGAGATGCAAGAAAAAAGCAAACATTTTTTAACTAAGAAATTGAAATAAAAAGAATTGTAACGTACAGTGACTTGGACAAGTAACTTTAATCTGATTACTGGTTAGAAAAAGTAACACGTTAGATTAGTCATGTCACATCTACTGTGTTCCCTCCTCACTCACGGTTCCTTAAGTAATGAAAAAAGAGCTGACGTGTGACAGACTTTGGAGAACTAACCAAGAGACCCTGAAAATGTGTTTTCTTTCTACACACTCTCCAGAAACTTCTCTCTTCTGCTTCACTGTGTTCACTCAGGAACACCAGTCTAGTTCACTCAGATGACCTTAGTTTGAAAGCTCCTGAAGGAAAAAAAGAGCCCATACTGGCATTCTATGAGTTCAGCCAACAGAGCTGGAACCTTTCAGAGCTTCAGCCAAACCTTCCACAAAAAGAGCCGCTTGGTAACTTGAACTAAAACCGATTCAACGAAGAATACAGAAGTTTAGAACAATCCGTTAAAATGTTTATTTGTATTTTTAACTGCACTGACACCTTTAAGGAGTCACTCAGGGTCTTGCTCAGCACTTGTGCGGTTGATGTTTGTAAACGCCTCCTGCTCAGGTGGTCTGAAGAGGAACACAACAGGCTTTATTTAGAGCTCCACACAGCAGAGGAGCTGGGAGTCAAGCACAGACACGTCTGTGTGTGACAGCTCAGTGAGGACACCACTTTCTTACCAGAGGAGCCAGCTCAGTTGGACAGCGTGGATGGGATGTGCTTTTTCTTTGTGAGCTCACTCCCAAGAAGGTCTCTGTTAAACTGTGCTCCTTGTTTTTGATTCCATTTTCTTGAAGGGTCACAGCAGCCCAAGGCTTATGAGACATACTCAGAGAGGTCAGGTATCCTTTGGAGCTCTAACAAAAGGTACCGCTACTTTCCTCAAGACAACAAAGACAGTAAGGACACTGGAAACATTTAAGTCTTGTACCTCATCTCATGGACCACAGAATAACTGATTCAGCCAACCCTCACCAGATCATAGAAAAAAAGCCTAGTCGAGGAGGAAGGGATCATGGGTCTCTGCACAAGCAAGTCCACGGTCACCCTGGATCCCAGCGCTTGTACCCTGAGTGCAGACCAAGTCAGCCGAGCAGCAAAGCTGGGGGTCAGTCCTGAGGGGACCCCCGATGTGGACGAGGGCATCCTGATGGTCCAGCCCATCAAAGGCAAAGCTGACGGAGGAGGAGGAGGGGGCTGGATGAAGACAGGCGGGACAGTCAACCACACGGCCAAGGGCTACCTGGAGCTGGGAGGGAAGGGAGGAGAGGTGGAGGCGCAGACTTCCCGTGAGGCTGAAGAGGAAGAGGAAGAGGAGGGTGATGAGGTAGAGGAGTTGATTAACTTCTCAGACAGTGAGGGCAGTGTGAGGAGTAGCGAGGAGTTCCTGGAGTAGAGCAGGAACACAGCAGGATGTGATGTGTTGTTACTGAACAAATACAAATAAATTTCACTTTGACTGATGGACGTGAAGTGACTGATGTTTGGCTTTTTCTTCTGCTCCTCATGATGCTTCATCCATAAACTCTGGGACAGTGATGAGAAAGTGGTGGGATGGGAATTCTCCTGTGATCAGGCTGCAGGTTAGCAGGCTGAAACATTCGCATGTGGACACTAAAGCCGCGTTTCCACCAAGCAGTGCTGTTCAGTTCAGTACAGTTTGGCACGGTTTGGTACAGTTAAGCCTGATCCCGTTTGTGTTTCCACAGCAAACTGTGCCCTCTCTTGGAAGGCAGCGTGTAAGCCGGATACCGAAAGCAGCAGCTGTTAAACAACAGCGTGACACCATAGCAGCGCGACACAGTTTACCCCGCTAATAAATCCAACGAAGAAGAAAAACGCAACACAGTAAACAAAGAGCATAGATAAAAGACATCCAGCATTTCGTCCTCTCTGTGATTGGCATGTAGCTCTTTGATACAAAGAACAATCAAACTTTGTTTCAGAGAAGTCTGTGTAGCTCCAGGAGAAATGCAGCTGCTGTCACACTGTGAGTGACCATTCTTTTGACCAATCAACGGTGTGCAGTGTTGTAGCTCCACCTTCTGAGAGCAGATTGGTTTGGTCTGATACCCACGCAAAAGGGTCCTAAAAAGTGTGACGGCTCGTCTCGGCTATTTGGGGATCTGTCCCAGGATAAGTCAGTGGAAATGCCACAAAATGCACTCCGTACCGAGACGAACCGGTCTGCTTGGTGGAAACGCGGCTTCAAGGTCATTCTTTCCCATAACTCATCTAAAACACAGACTACAGATCAATCATGACACTGAAGCTGAGCTTTGGCTGTGTTTCAGACACATTTGAATATCAACGACTTTTGATTCTGTTTTTTGTGTGTGTTTGAAGTGCCCTGTGTGTGTGTGTGTGTGTCTGTGTGTCTGTGTGTGTGTGTTTGCTGTTTGTGACCCTCTCTCCTCCTCTCCCATTGGGCCTCATTCACTAATAACTGCATAGAAATGTTCTTACTTTGTGCACAAGTTCAGTATTTAGGCCAAGTCACCGTTGGATTTATGACACATGAGCTCCAGCCAGTGTTCAGTGTTGTGCCTATGTTAGTGAATCAGAAGCATTCTAAACTGACGGGCGTGTGCCCGCAACCTGCAATCAGCATACTACCACACCCCAATTCCCATAGACCTCAACATCCTCATCACCAGCGTCAGACACACAGCCCACCCCTCCCTCACCAAGAATCTTTAGGAGGGGATCAATCAGCTGGCTCTGAACAAGTAGTTATTTAATGTCTTCACTCAGTTCGTGTTTTGAAACCTGCTTTATAACTGACCTCCTTTGGAGACGCTGCATTTACCATAATGAACCATTTAATTAACATCAAAACTGTGACGTTTTAAAATCTACATCCTGACATTTTAAAATGTTAAACTAAGTATTCAATTTAAGATTCAATATTATGTGTACGATAAGGGTGAATATGCAACAATTTCAATGTTATTTAATACATTTAGCCAATTCACAGTTTTTATGATTGAACTTTAAGAATTTTTTCTTTCACTGACAGTAGTCTATGTCATGCATATGTGTTAACCAGTGGCGGCTGCTGGTCAGTCAAGAAGGGGAAGCTCATTTTTTCATTTCACTGTCAATCAAAAAAGAGATTCAGCCTCAGACAGATCATCCAATCATCATGCAGAAGCCCAGCGTCCAGGCCCGAGGCGAATTGGCGTCTAAACGCGTCTTTGCATTGACCTTGTATGTACTTGCGCCGCAAATTTGCGTTTGGTGTGGCCGTACCATTAGAGCAATCACCACTGGTGTTAACATTTTTTGAGCGAGCTGGTTGTCATCGTTTGTGCATGCTCATGGTCTGAGGAGGTTCTACATTTGTTCACAGAGTAAGAACAAATTGAAGAAGAAAATACAGATGAATCCAGATTTGTGTGTCAAACATTTGTGAATAAGGCCCATTAAGCCTGTGAGGCCGACTGTGGACTAGTTTCAGGATCAGAACCAGAATCAGAATACTTTATTGATCCCTGAGGAGAAATTTCATTTCAGTTACATCCCTTTCAAGACCTATAAGAGAACACACATGGTGAAACACAGAAATGGGATTAACCTAGGAGCTGCCAGCTACCCAGCGCCCCTTTGCAATAGGTATGTAAAAAAAAACAACAATGGGAGAAGAGAGGGGGAAAAAAGGTCAATTCCAGAATATTCCCAACAGGGGGCGCAGTTTGAGATTGAGAAAAAAACACCTCAGCATATAAGCACATGAAAACAACAAACAAAAAATGCACTGGTTTCACACAGGTGACAGGTTGAGAAATCCCTGCCCCCATGTGCTCGTTGATATTGATTGACAGCGGACACAGGCTATGGTGACAGCCCTCTTTCAGCTATTGGATGAAAATCCTGTTGTCAGAACAGAGACTGACGCACTTTGGAGAGCAAGAGACGATGAAATGCTGGACATCTACTCAAGTGGGAAAAGAGATGAAAATGCTGTGCAGTTGGGCACAGTGGGACACCCTAGGTGTGTGAAGTTCTCAGTGTTCTCAGTGATGGAGCAGGCCTCCAGTGGCAGTGGAGCCTGCAGTGATCTAGCCATCCTTGTTAGTTAGCTTACTCTTTGTGTTTATCTCAGTGGGTCTGAACATCACGTTGCTTTATCAACTTTTCAAATAAACTTTTTTCCTGTTTTTATTTTTTGCTTCAATGCTATTAGTTTTCTATGTTTTTCCAGTTATTGTTTCTTCTTTTGGGTTTGTAGCACAGAAGTTGTGGTACTGAACTGTGGTCTGAGTCTTTTTGACCCATGAGCTCTGCAGGAGACATAATGATCTGAGGACACCTATCTCATTTGTTAATCATTGTATTTCCACCCCTGGTCTCTGATATTCATTTAGACATCTCTATTTGAACTGTTCTCATTTGGATATGATGCAAAAATGCTCATATGACGATGGAAAGTATTTTATGAGTAAATCTATGAACCAAAAAGTCATTTTCAAATTACTTGTTTTAATTCACATCAACCAAGTTCCTCAGAAGCGTATGGGCACTCATTTCTGCTCCACTGGACACACAGACATGAAAGTGATCTTATCATCGCACTCGAGACAAGAAATCAAGCTTTTACAGAGCAGAGATCACCCTTTGCTGTATTACTCATCACACCGTCCCTCAGAATTATTCAGAAATAACAGTTTAACCTCATCAAACGTGTTCGTTAAAGACAGGGGGACACATCACAACACTGGCAGACTCGCATGCATTCATAAAGTAGAGCAGTGTTTCTCAATCCTGGTCCTGGGGACCCCCTGCCCTGCATGTTTTTTATGTTCCCCGACTCCAACACACCTGATTCAAATGATCAGCTCGTCATCAAGCTCTGCTCGAGCCTGATAACGAGCCATTCATTTAAATCAGGTGTCTCGGGTGTCACGCATCCTGTCACTGCAGCAGAACCGTGAAAAGCCAAAGAAGACGTTGAGTACAAGGTTGTGTGTGCCATGTGAGTTCATGTGTGTATGTGTAAGTCCATGGACTTCATCCCCTCCAGACTCAACTCTGTCCGCTGTCTGACGGTGTCCGTGGAGACGACCGCAAAGAGTTCTGAACCAGAGACCAGTTCACAGGAGAAAGGTGGAGGATGGGAGGGGATGAGCATTTGTGTACATTCCATCCAGGAGAGAAACACTTATCAGCCCACCAAGGCCAACGCAGAGGGGCCGAAGAGAGATAAAAGAACTGTTTTAGAACAGGCAGACTGTAAAATTTTCCGTCTGCTTTAGAGTTTTCTGGTCATCTCTGTGGCGATCCAAATCACCTAATTTGGTGGCCCATTACAGCTGAGCTGAGCTGACAACTTCTCCGAGTTGTCATCCATCTTGTCCAGCCTGCGATTAAGTTCGCATGTCGCTTGAGTCTGAGTGTTGACAGCCCTGCACAATCCCTCAGAGACGGGCTGCTTGTGGATTGCCAAAGTGTTGTCTCTGTGGATAGCAGAAATAGCAGCCTGCAGCTTCTGAAGTTTTCAATAAATCAGGTAACCGCCAGCTCCAAACAGCAGAAAGCCTGTTATCATAAATCCAAATATGTAGAAATCCTCAACATCCTCAACGGAATGGATCGACAGGCATTCAGTCCTCCAAGCATCCCAGGAGTCGATTATATACCTGGCTGCAAACGTTCGGCTGGGACAGGCGGGCTCCCCTTCGCCCAGTGTTCTCGTTGAGAAAATTTGATCAATTGTGTTGAGAGACCGGCCAATCAAATCCATGGTTCAAGGTTTTTGACAGGATACAAAGAAAAGCTCAGATAGTTCAGACAGAGACAGACCAAGAGCAAGCAGGGCAGATAGGGAGGAGGGAGCTAGAAGAAAAGAGTCTGCCTTGAGAGCAGAAGAGAAAACATCTTTTATCACAAACCATGAGGTTATACATGTTCCACACATTTACCTTTACCATGGGCAAGAAAAGTGAGCTGACCAGAGAGGAACAGAGACAAACTGTCAAGAGTCTGAGTAAGGGGGTACCTACCATCAATGACAGAGCCAAAAAACTGCAGCGTGACCTCTGAACCAGAGAAAGATTCATCCACAAAAGTCAGGATGGAAAAAAACCCAGGGAAGGAAAAGATTGTTGATCATTTTCAAGCAGAAAACTGCTGAGAATCAGGTGAGAGGTTTCCAAAAGACCCTTGGCTACCATTCAGACCATCTTTGAATCAGTAGGCTCCACGATGAACCCCAGTCCACACAGTGTGGGATGCTAAGAGAAGGGACAAAGACAAGACCTCCATAGAAGGTAACACGTCAAGAAAATGACTGGACAACAACCGAACACGTTTTCAGATGGATCAGATGGGGGGGCATCTAGTTGGATTTTGAACTAGATGGACCTCTCCAGGTCCACGATGGAGTTAAAGTGAATTCTGAGGGACACTGCTCTATTGTTGAAACTAATCTCCTTCCATGGTGGAAAAGACAGTCAGTTGACACGAAGAAGACGTAACAATGCATGACGATGTCCTCCTGTGACTGTCCTCCTTTGTACACTGCTTTCTGCTCCAGCCTCAGATGTTCAAATCCAGCCAAAGGGACCCCAAAGGTATCCACAACCTCGATTCCCCAACCAGAGCGAGAGCTGAAGAGATCACAACAAATGTCAAGGCCTATGACACCCTCTGTGGGTGGTGCTGCAGGGTTGAGAGAGACAGTAAAGATGCGCTTTAGGGAACAGTGCACTGTAATGATGCTTTTTCTCCAAGTCTTCATTCATCGTCTCAAACATCACATAAATTATCAGACTGAGAGCTGCTCTGTCATAATTACCCTGTTGAAAAGAAGAGTATACTTCAGCATACTAAATTTAATGCAAGTAGCATACTTCTCACACTGACAGTATGGAAAACCACCGTGTGGTTGGATTTCTCAGCTGGCGCACTCAAAACATTTCAAAAGTTGAGTGTGGAATGATGGACATTTCACAGGGTAAATGGACCAGTACTTGTATATATCTTTTCTAGTCTCCTTGACCACTCACTGCTCTTTACACTGCTAGTCTCATTCACCCATTCACACCACATTCACACACTGATAGTAGAGGGTTCAATGTAAATCATTGGTTTATCTATCAAAGTCACTCTATGGTCCCTGTATTGTCTACGTAAAGGAGTGGGCAGTAACAGATTAAAGGATGGTTGATGGATGTAACCAATGTAAAGCAGAAGAACAGCTGTGAACTGTTGTGAAATGTGATCATGATTTGAGAGTATGCAGCCATAGTGTTTGATTTGGGACAACACTATAAGACTTTGTGCACAGCTACTGTAAGTGCGGTGTGTACACAGTGTACTTCATGTAAGTGTACTAGTGGAAGTATCCAATTTTGGAGACAGCACATGTGTTTGTACCACTTTTTGAACTGGGTTATGCTTGGAAGCTGCTTGAGCTCAGCGTCTAATCTGTTCCACAGCCTCACTCCACCAACAGAAACACTCCAACTTTTTGATGTTGTCGGTGCTCACTGATATTTCATGTTAAGTCAAAGAGGGTGTGGAATGCAAAGT
>NW_027437185.1:80000-115000 GCF_033239565.1 Halichoeres trimaculatus
AATGAGTAAGGTTTGCTGCTTTGGTCAGGAATATTATCTGCATGACAAAGAAAGCTGCTTTTTGGAGTTTTTGGCACGTTATTTCTTTCACAACCAAACAACCGACACAGCTGGGTAGAAAAACAGTTGTTGCACTTCTGTTTCAATTTTAATCTCAATCAGCTTTAAGAGCTAAAAGAAGAGCTGCACATTTATTTGTCATCATCAGAGAGAAGTCAGAGTAAACCCTCATCATACAGATTCATTTTAATCCATCCATCCAGCTCTGCTCTTTACGTGTTCAGCAGAATGAGCTTATAGACCAAGAAACCATCCCAAGATAGTTTTTCAGACTCTCCCAGGAGAGTCCAGAGCCTTTCCAGAGCCTTTTCTCAGGCCAGATGTGATCTTTCCAGCAAGCTGTGGGTCAACCTGGGGTGGTCTCTTGGTGAGGTGTGCCTGGTTAACCTCCTGAGCAGAGACAGGTTTCCAGGAGGCATCTTTAATGTTGCTTTGCGGCAAGTCTTTAGATGAATTTAGATTATTAATGAAGCAGATACACTACCAGTGTTTACCATAAATGCCATGTCAAATTAAAAAAAAAAGCTGTAGTGTATTGGTTATTATCCTATTGTCTCAGTTGTGATCAGTTGCATGTGTCCTCTGAGGTGATTTCTGAGGCTTTCACTTGGGCTTGCTCGTCCATCTTACTGGAGATCGATTTTATATGCCCCATTACCATGGATGGAAGGACAGTTTGATTTCATCTCTTCTTAGCTCAACCCGCAGCACCAGCACACTGTCCTCGCCTCCTTCTCTTCAGCTCACAGAGAACACCAGCCCCAGCACCAGTTAGCATCGACATGCTACAGGCTGCTAACAGCTGAAATCTCCTGTGTAAACAGTGCGACCATGGTAACACATAGGATCCCTGGACACACATAGGAACAATAAAAAAGTAAAAACACCACTGCAAACACAACCAGTTAGGTGAACAAACTCCAAAGACAAAGAGAACCAAAAAGAGGCGAAAAAAAGAGCAAGAAAACAGCACTGAAGAGAGAGCTGCAGCAACAGGCAGCAACTCGGGCAGCACAACAGCTTTGTCGTATTGAGTATGATTATCATGATAGTATCATGGTTCATGTATTATGTCATTATTCACATCCATGGTATCAGTATCATGATGGTTGTGATACCATAGATGTGTTAAAGCATTTAGCTTGAGCTTTGAATGATGTCATCTCTGTGTTAAAAAGAACAAGTTCTTCAGTTGGTGTGAACCAGACCCTATTCTTCATCAGCACACCTTCCAGTTCACTGATCCTTCACTTCCATATCTGTAGGGGGAAGTTTTACACATTACAGCCCAAGGAAAGCACTGTCCCTCTCCTTCTGGTCTGACCACTTCTGCTGTTTGCCAGTCAGAGTGTGAAAAAGGGTCAAACAGGATTCCTGCTTTAATCGGGCTAACAGAGGCATCTTGATTCACCAGATAACACCAGCGCCTTTTCACGTCCCTTGCTTATTCACATTTTTGATTTGTCACGATGCAGTGTGTGTGGGAGAACATAACACAAAAGTCAGCCCTTTTCTCTGAAACTCTGTTCTGAGTCCTTCAATCTCTGAGGTCAAAGCCTCTGAGGTCAAAGCCTCTGAGGTCAAAGCCTCTGAGGTCAAAGCCTGTGAGGTCAAAGCCTGTGAGGTCAAAGCTTCTGACGTCAAAGCCTGTGAGGTCAAAGCCTGTGAGGTCAAAGCTTCTGACGTCAAAGCCTTTGAGGTCAAAGCTGTGTGACACTGCAGGTTTTAGTCTGAGACCTTCACCTTGGAGCAGAGTTCCTGTGCTTTTTAGTCTTAAATCTGGCCTTATTTGTCTGCTCTTTCTCTCTCTCTCTCTCTCTGTGTGTGTGTGTGTGTGTGTGTGTGTGTGTGTGTGTGTGTGTGTGTGTGTGTGTGTGTGTGTGTGTGTGTGTGTGTGTGGGTGTGTGTGTGTGTGTGTGTGTGTGTGTGTCTGAAATGTCTGAAATGTCAGGACTTGGTGGCTTGTGGGAAAGCGGTCACGGATTGAAACGTGGCACCTATCATCAGCCTTTGAACTGCAGGAGGAAAAAGAACATGCACCATGTTTTCCTGCGTGCTCTTCACAGAGGTGAGGAAATACCGCCACACTCATACACAGGGAGATTGCTCTGATATGTGACCAGCATCATACAAGCTGTATCACTCTTGCCGCCGTGTCAGGGACCTGTTGACTAAAGTCACCCTGTGTGGGAGCTTTTGATTAAAGACTGGACACAAAGAGCAGGGATTCCCCAATCAACTGGAAATGTCAAGCATGACTTTTAAAAGCAGCAGACCTTACGATCCCCTATTATCAGAGCACCATAATCATCATCAGAGCATCATCATCATCATCAGAGCATCATCATCATCATCAGAGCACCAGCATCAGCATCATCACCAGAAGAGGAGGAGGAACAACACACATGTTCTAAAGACTCCTGCTAACATCAGAGAACTTCTCAAGCGGCAAAAACCAGAAAACCCATCTCAGAAATCGAACATTTCTGCAACCTGACGGCTTTAGCAGCGTGTACTCATCAGCCATGGCCATGTCCTCCATCTCCTCCACGTGGTTGCTGCCTCTGCTGCTGCTCTCTCTGTCCATCTGTTTACATCAGTCCTCATCTGAAAGCAGCAAACGAACAACAACAGCAAAGACCTGCTCGATGAATGAGTTCAATGCCATTGTGAGACACCTGGGAGTGGTTTTGAAGGTAAGCTGGAACAGCTCTGCTGACTTTAGTTTGATGGAGATCTTACGCAGCCTTTCAGACAGCCTGTATTCGTTTCTCTGGCCCTCCTGCTCCTGGGAATGTGCTTGTATGAAAGTTAAAGACAAGAAAAGTGTTTTTAAAGCTGTTTTAGTTCAGATAAGATCATAAAAATAAGACAGATGTTATTTTATATGTGTCTAAGTTAAACATCATGAATGATGAGAGAGAAAAGGCTTTAGTCATTGAACCTCTGATGTTTGTTTACTTATTTTTTATTCACCTGTGATTTGCAGAACTGTTCTGAGGATTGCAGCCTGGTTCCTGTTACAGTAAGTTTTGTATAAACTCATTCAATAATTTTCATGCTATTTCACCTTTGACCTCCTTTGTCACGCTCCTTTTTTTTCTTTCTGCCACTCAAGTCCTCAATTACTATCGTTATTTTCTCTTGTTTAATCTTAATCTAAAGTGTTGACAACCTGGAACCAAACTGGTCTGGGTCTTTAAAGCTGCTTTCTTTCATTTGTTTTTTTTTTTAATAAGTTGCTCTTGTTTTTGTGTTATTCTGTGTAAACACACATTCAGGTGTGGCCTGCCTCAGTTCTACCTGTTGAGTCTGTTTCTTGGTTCAGGCCATGACAGTGACCTGACTTCTGGATCCTTTAAAGATATTTGGGAGCATTTGTGAGGCTGTGAACATTTGTGTGGGTGCTGAGTTTACATAATAGAAAGTCCTGTAATAGACTAATATTTGCTCAGAAAGAGGTGCACTGATAGATGTTAGTAAGGAGCCGTGGTGCCTCATGGGAGGCATCGCTATCAAAACCATTCAGGTCAGACCAACACTCACATCAATAATCAGACAGGAGCTGAACCCTCCTGACCTTCCTCCTCACTGGGGTTAGAAAGAATGAAGCTACAGAAGCTGGAGATGTGGTCAATGTTAATGGATGAGTGGAAAAAAGAGGCAGTTTTCAGGGCCGGGGGGGAGAGGGGCCTCAGGGGGGCTTGGGACCTGGTTCAAAACTGTGGTTCTCTCATTTGAGAAAATTACAAAGCTGTTTACCAAAGTCAGATTATTTTTGCAACAGTGTGGACAAAGAATGACTCATCAGGACCATGTCATGTTTGACTATCACATATATGAAAATTTATAATTCTGACTTTTTTTGTCCTTTGTATCTGATTTATCCTCAAAAAACACTCTCTTTATCTTTTTCTCTCGGTCGCTATTTTCATCTTACAGTGCTGTATATCAGGCAGCAGGTTGTTTCTTTCTCTGCGTTGGTTGTTTCAGATTTAATCTCTTGTTATTTGGTTTTGGCCAATCGTGTTCAAGTATTGAACCCAGCTGAGTTCAAACAGGAATATCATTTCCTCTTACGTTAAAATCACACAATGAGTCGTTATCTGTCAGCAGTTAAGTCTCTGTGAGGAGTTTCTAAGGGATCTTGAAAAAGTCCCCCTTGTAGATCTATGCCCGATCATAATCCACACTTTGAAATGAGATTATCAGCACTGATATAGGTTATTCCTGAATGCAATCTCTCAGCTTCCTGATTGAGTCGAGCAGGACTGGTCTGATTTACAGAACATTGAAGTCTCTATGACAACACCACGCCAGCTGATGAAGTTTAGTAGAGAGAAGAGAGATCTGTGTTTTTCTCCGCTGAAAACTGTGATTAATTTTGTAGTGATGGTGGACACTGGAGCCTAACTGTCAGACAGAAAAGGACAGAAGAGCAGAAGAAAGAGAAACAGGAGAGAGAGAGAGAGAGAGAGAGAGAGCTAAAGTCTAAGTATGCGCTTAAGTCTTAAACACAGGCTAAAAGCTAAAACACAGACTAAAGGCAAAAACCTGAGCTAAAGACTAAAACACAAGCTAAGGACTAAATCAGGGTATAATCTGTTTGTGCTAATGTTGCCTCCAACCCACGTGCAGCAGTTATTCTGCAGTGGTCTGTTCAAACTTGAGAGTCTATCAATAAAATGAAGAGTGAGGTTACGTTAGCTCTGCTTGGTGAGGTTGGAGTTGGTAGATGAGCTCTGGTAGGACAGAACCAGGATTCACTAACGTTACATGTTACAGACACGTCTCAGAGCACCAGGCTGTGAGTAGAGCTAAATATAGACAGCTACTAAACTACGGTACAAACTGACAGAGTTTGCCTGTTGTCATGTTTCAAACAATAGCCCTTTCTAACCACAAATAAACTTTCTCCTAGCTTTTTATGCTTTAGAAAGCTGTCTTACAGAGAAGTAGAGTTAATTAAAAAGATCTGCCCTCCTTTTATTTGCTTTAAAACAAACGCTCACTTTAGTCATGTGGCAGTTGTTCATGGGAAACAGACTATTATCCCATGTAAACACCAGCTTTTCCAGATAGCGATCACGGTGCCTTTAAGTCAGATATCAGAAGCTCTGGTGATTTTAAGAAACCTTGAAAAGTGATCTTACTGAAGTTGATCTTTGAGTGGAGACAGGAATGCTTCATGTTTACAGGGGAAGATTTCTGTTATTCTCCTATTTTCACCGTGTGTCGTCACATTTGTAATCTCAGTAAAAATCTGTCTATATGCAGCTTCTACACCATTAACCACATCCTGCCTGTCTTTCTGTGATCTCATCTGAACCTGCTGCTTTCATTTCTCTGCTGCTGGGAGCTGCATGGGTCTCTTCTTTTATATTTTATACCTCAGTTTGTGATTAAAAAAAACCCTCTAACCCTTCATTTTGTTCTCTCTATAGGATAAAACGTGCCACTGTTTTAACCACAGTGTGTTACAAGAGGTAAGTGTGAATGTTTGTGTGTGTGTGTGTGTGTGTGTGTGTGTGTGTGTGTGTGTGTGTGTGTGTGTGTGTGTGTGTGTGAGTGTGTGTGTGTGTGTGTGTGTGTGTGTGTGTGTGTGTGTGTGTGTGTGTGTGTGTGTGTAAGACAGGGGTGGTTATCATCACTGTGTGACAGTCAGGGATGGAAAATAAGCCTGACACTTGTTTTTTCATTAAATGATTCTCAGAAAGGGTTTTCACTCAGTGATAACTGATCGATAATCTGGAAAATGATCGAGGATTTCTGGTAATCATTGACTGTTCACAACAGAGAACCCCACTCATGAAAAGGAATCAGCTTTGCTCAGCATCAAACCAGAAGAAGAAAATAATGGAATTTCCAAGAGGACACTGTTTTTAGGCAAGCAGCAACCTAAGATATAAAAATCAGAATCAGGATTACTTTATTGACCCCTGAGGGAAAATTTCATTTCAGTTACATCCCTTTCAAGACAAAGAAGAAAACACACAGTGACATGGGGAAAAAATAGAAATGGAATAAAATAAGCGGAGAAGAGAGGGAAAAAAGTTCCAGATTATTCCCCAACAGGGGGCGTAGTTTGAGATCGAGAAAAAAAACCACCTCAGCATATAAGCACATAAAAGCAACAAACATACTGTACAGAGCCAAAGAACTCGTTGAGTCCAAGGTTGTGTGTGTGTCATGTGACTTCATGTGTGTGTATGTGTAAGCCCATGGACTTCATCCCCTCCCAGACTCAACAATGTCTCTGCTATCTGATGATGACAAGGCCACAGCTATTGCCAACCTTAAAGAGTTCTGATCCAGAGTCTAACCCACAGTAGAAAGGTGTGGGATGGGAGGGGGAAGAGCATCCAGGAGAGTAGAGCGCTATCAGCCAATGCGGTCAATGCAGAGGAGCCGAAAGACAGATAAAGATTGTTTGGGTCAGGCCAACTCCCTGTAACTTTTCTGTCTGCCATAAAGTGATACTCCGGGATGGAACAAGTTGGGTCCTATCACAAGGTTTAGGGCAGAAATTACCCCTACAGCAGTGATTTTGTGCAGCAGAAGCCCAGAGCGCTCACACCAAACACCCCCTCCCTGCTCCTCTGCTGGTTTCCTCTGCACTCAGACAGGGCCATATTTTACTTGACCCTAACCCTAACCCTAACTAACCCTAACCCTAACCCTAACCCTAACTAACCCTAACCCTAACCCTAACCCTAACTAACCCTAACCCTAACCCTAACTAACCCTAACCCTAACTAACCCTAACCCCTAACCCTAACTAACCCTAACCCTAACCCTAACCCTAACTAACCCTAACTAACCCTAACCCTAACCCTAACCCTAACCCTAACCCTAACTAACCCTAACCCTAACCCTAACTAACCCTAACCCTAACCCTAACCCCTAACCCTAAACCTAACCCTAACTAACCCTAACCCTAACTAACCCTAACCCTAACCCCTAACCCTACTCCACCAAAAACACAAATAAACAGACTCCCACTGAAAAAATCTGATATGGGTCTGCATTCACGCTTTATTTAGAGAATTTTCAGCGTGTTACTTTCACACAAAAACACCTCTAAATAAGGCTCTAGTTCTCATCGTGTCGTAAAACGGCGCTACCTCCGCTGCAGAGCCACAGCTGGCTACGAGGCACTCGCCACTTAGTGTATCAGTCCGCGCGCACCGTGCCAGATATAAACAAACACAGGTAGTCTGCCAGGACGAAGAGACACGATGAGAACTAGAGCCTTATTTAGTGGTGTTTTTGTGTGAAACTAACGCGTTGAAAATTCTCTAAATAAAGTGTGAATGCAGACCGATATCAGATTTTTTCAGTGGGAGTCTGTTTATTTGTGTTTTTGGTCAAGTCAAATATTGCCCCGTCTGAGTGCAGAGGAAACCAGCAGGGGAGCAGGGAGGGGGTGTTTGGTGTGAGCGCTCTGGGCTTCTGCTGCACAAAATCACTGCTGTAGGGGTAATTTCTGCCCTAAACCCTGTTATAGGACCCAACTTGTTCCATCCCGGAGTATCACTTTAAAGTCCCAACTGCTCAACTCTGTGGCAATTCTAAGTGACCTAATTTGGTGGCCCATCACGGAGCTGACATCTTTCTTCAAGTTGTTATCCCTCCTACCATAAGGGAGGGTACTCAGGTTCCTGCCTAGAACCTGTGTGTTCACATATGGCTTGAGTCTGAGTGTTGACAGCCCAGCACAATCCCTCGATGAGATGCAGCTTATGGATTGCCAAAAGTGTTGTCTACACCTTCTGAAGTTTGCGATAAATCAAGAAACCACCAGCTCCAAACAGCAGAAAGCCTGTTATCATAAATCAAAATATGTAGACATCTTCAACATCCTCAACGGAATGGATCGACAGGCATACGGTCCTCCAAGCATCCCAGGAGTCGATTATATACCCGGTTGCAAACGTTCCGGGGCAGGCGGGCTCCCATTTGCCCAGTTTCCTCGTTGGGAAAATTTGATCAATGCGTTGAGAGACCAGCCAATCAAATCCATGATTTTAGGTTTTGGATAGGATACAAAGAGAAGCTCTGATAGTTCAGACAGAGACAGACCAAGAGCAAGCAGGGCAGATAGGGAGGAGGGAGCTAGAAGAAAAGAGTCTGCCTTCGTTGTGAGCAGGGAGAGAATGAATATAAATGGTGGTATATGAAGGAAAGCAGAAATGCTGCAGTTCAGCAAGTGTCCACTGTCAAATTTTTTTTTTATTTTTTTTATTCTGACTCGGCTGTTTAGTAGATTTCAAGATCTAGATGGGTGACGTCACATCCCTGGTTGAAGATCCCAATCAGGAAAAAAAGCCCTGCAGTCAGGGTGGAGGCACTCTGCTCAGGGGCCTGAAGGTGTCTCCAGCCAAACTTTCAGACATGGCAGATATTTAGCTGACCACTCAGAAGCAGGAGGTTGGGTCAGAACCAGCTTGTCTCAGGTCATTTCAGAATGAATTTAGAAACAGGCCATCATTTTTCAACAGTATGATGTCACTTCCTTTCACACTGACGCTAAGAAGCGTGTGAGCGCTGAAGACTGGTCAGAGGTAAACATTTCTATTTTTATGTTGTGTGCTCCTGACAGGATGGAGGGTTTCCTGGTTATTTCATTAGAGGTCTGAATTCTCTCCAACTCAAACCGGGCCGTGCTCAGAACACCCGTAAAGACCTGACCAAGATCCTGAGTCGCAACTTTAAAGATTTTGAGGTAAGCGGTGACAAATTTCTCAGCATGAAGGGATAGTACAGATGTCTGATTTTTGAGGGAAGTAATACAAATTTCACAAGACTTCAGTGTTCTTTGGGTTACAGCAGATGATGTTAATTTGACTTTAAGATATGTTTACAACTTGTGCAGCTATAGTCTGTGTGTTTTTCCTATTGCAGTGTAACAGACTGTGTATTTTACTTTTTGAATGTGGAAAAAAAAGGCTCCTGTGAGCTCTGGCCCTTTACTTATGGGACCTATGGGGAACATGTGTGTCCTATCAGTGACTAGTTTTGCTGATGGTAGAGCAAAGTGCCAAAAAAATAAAAAAGGTCCACTTTTGGTCTTGTATTACACTTTGTCACGTTTCCTCTCAGTGTTCCTCCTGAACACTTCCTCTACTGGAGCCTCAGGTTGAGCAGAGCTGCCAATCATTACATTACATGAAACCTCTTTAAAAGTGACTCATAATAAAATTTCTAGACATGAGCTCTTAGTCATAGATCAGAGTGATAAATAGTGGCCAGACTAAAAGAAACCATGTTTGAGAAAAGCTGTGTTGACCTCCCTCTCAGGAGCTTCTTCCCTTGTGTTTATCCTCTGGCACAGTCTCTTGGTGAAGTCTAGTGTGAATGAGGAGCAAAATAAAAACTATGCTTGATTATTTTCTTTTAGGTAGATATTGGCAACCTGAAAATCAAGAATGAGACCACGATCTCACCAAAGAGCTTCTGGAAGAGTCTGGAACGCCTAGCAAAGCAGATCAACACCAGGTGTGCTTAACCCCCCTGCTAGGAGCATTGATCCACCTGTGATCATGTTTCTCCGATGATCCAGCAAAGCCCCAGGCATCCTCCCCTTCACCTCTATTCAATATTCAAAGTTGCTGATGTTACTGTAAAGCCACCTTTGTTGGAAAATGTTTACACAGATCTTTTGACATTATTTAGTTATTGAGCAACAACAATCCAAAGTTTGGCAAATCATAGGTTTTGTATAAATGAAGAGCAAGAATCATCAAACAGGGATCATGAAAACAGGCCACAGCATCACGCGATAGAGGAGCGTTTGATAGTTTCAGTGTTTGACTTTTTCATACCATGAAAAAAGCAAGTGTTAAAAGAGAAGGCATCAGTGTTTAGAGTTATTTATTTTATTTATTAGTAATTTATCACTGTGTTAAGGAGAAATGTTGGCTGACTGACACAGCCGTTGTCATTTTCTCCAAATGGGAACTGAAACATCACTAATCCCATCCGAACCACATGCCTTCATTCCTTCTTCAGAACTCCTGTCGCCTTCTCTTCTTTACATCTTATAAAAACCCTTTCCAACTGCTGTTCAGTGTAACAAATAAAAACATGATGCTAATCCTGTGTGTTGGTTTGATAATACTGAGAGAAACACAGTCTAGTTCATAATGACGGGAGCATTCTATCGTTGCTCACTATCAGGGATGGGTTCCTGTTAAATATGGTTCAATCCATCAACCTTCAATACATCAGCCTTTGTTTCTGGGGCTCAGGGGTAGAGTTGTTGCCTCTCAATTGAAAGGTTGAGGGTTCGATCCCAGCTCCTGCAGTCAAATGCCAAAGCGTCCTTGAGCAAGAACTCTGAATTGCTCCCACTGTTTGTCAGTGGTGTGTGAATGTGTGTGAATGTGCCAGATAAAACTGGTGGTTAACATCGAACCCTCTACCATCAGTGTGTGAATGTGGTGTGGATGGGTGACCAGACTAGCAGAGTAAAGAGCTTTGAGTTCTCTGACACACTAGAAAAGAGATATACAACTACCGGTCCATTTACCATTTATGCTTACTGATTCCATGGTTGATTCTTTACATTACACCAGAGATGCCGTCTTTACACTGACTGTCCTGCCCCAGCTATTTTAGCTTAGCAAATGAAAATGGTTTCCCATGAAAAATCTGATATAGGATTTTAAGTTTTAGTGAAGGATTAGAAATGAACATTACTCCCTCACACCAGATTCCTAGTCTTTACATCCATCATGTTCTATATCTCCTTAGAGACCAAAAACCAGGTAGGAAACAGCACTAGCTTGATGCTAACTCATATAGGTAATTGCATTGATATGCTAGCAGTTGGCATAAATCAGTATAACTGAGTTTTACAGCATAGTTCTAACTTTTGGCACAGAAACATATTGCAGTTACTCTATGTAAATGATACTGAAAACTGCAAATGTTGAAATACTAACAGCAAAATGTTTCCAAACAGGAAGGGAACAGAACAGTTACGCTTAGGCTCATGGCTGACTAACACAACTACGGCAAGCACAATGTTCTTAACAACTCAAAGCCTTGCTATAACCACTTTGAGACACTAGATAGAATAGAATAGAATAGAATAGAATAGAATAGAATAGAATAGAATAGAAAATACTTTATTTATCCCCGAGGGGAAATTCAGGAGTCACCGCAGCATTTAAGAAAACAAAAGTAAGAAAGTGTATAGAAAGTGCAAAAAGGTCCATAAGAAATTGGATGACGACATCCCGTCCACCACTTGTCCACCACTCTCCAGCCCAGCCAGCCTCCACCTCCACAGGGTCCAGGGTCCTGCTCCTCCCCAGCAGTCTGTTCAGTCTCTGTCTCCTGGATCCTGTCTGCTCACAGCAGGCGAAGCTCCTCCGATGTGGCGCCGGCGTCCGATGTCAGCTCCGTCAGCCACGTCCGTGAACAGCACGATGCCGCTGGGTTAGCACGGCTAGCTCGTCCATCCCCCGGAGCTGGATCCCACGTTCCCAACAAAGATGGATGGAAGGACAGGTCCATGTTGTCATCTCCCAGCTCACACCCGAGAACCAACAAGTCGTCCTCACCTCCTCCTCCTCAGCTCGAGGGAAATCATCAAGCCCTACACTAGTTAGCACTGATATGCTACAGGCTGCTACTAGCTGAGTTTGCATGTAAACAATGCAGCCATGGTTACATGTAGGATCTCCAGACAAACACAGGAGAAAAGTAGTAAAAATATCGCAGAAGCTACAAAAGTTTGGTGTCCGTGACCGAAAATGAACCATACAAAGTGATGATCGACTCTAAATACAAAGCTGACGAAAAAGAGACGAAAAAAATTACAAGAAATGGACAATGGTTGGACAAAGATGGCCTACTTCAGTCAGCAACATATAACAAAACAGGGTATGCAGGGTGGCCCTGACCATGTAAGTAGTGCCTGTGTGTGTGGTTGAGTGTGAGTGCACGTGAGAGGGAGCTGCTCGTCACCTGATAACTTCTGGCTCAAGGTTTTGTTGTATTGCTCTAATTTGTTGATAACTTTTACTCTAAGTTAGAGTCCTCCTTGGTTGTGTCGTGTTTCTTTTCACCTATCCCCTTTGTTTGTACGCCTCCTGTTTTAGAGAGGTTTTCGCTTAATCCTTCAGTTGAGCATTAATAAACTCTGGATTAATAAAACTGAGTCACAAGATTCTGCTAAGCTGGTTGATTCAGAAACTCTGGATCTCTGCTTTAAGCCATTCATTTCTGACGGGTTTGTATAGTTAACAGGTAAGCCTGATGGTCAGTGTCTGGTGCACATTTTGAGAGACACCGAGGGTTCTAAATCTGTCATCCTGGTAAATACGCTGCCTTTTTCTAGAGAGTCCACCTGGGGTTATGGTGTTGTGCTACAGTGTATTGAGATCAGTGTTGGGCAAATTACTTTAAAAAAGTAATTAATTATAGTGACTAGTTACTGTTCCAAAACAGTAATTGAATTAGTAACTGAATTACTAATTAATAAATGTAATTAATTACCTGAGAAAGTAATTTTGCACTACTTTCTTAAAAAAAAAAAAGTCAAACGTGAAAGAATTTGATTAATTGAGCAAGTTTTACAGGTCAGTTCGTAGAGTAAAAAAGCATAGACGGGTACTTCATTTAACTTTATATTTATTATACCTTAAACCACAGCTGGTAGACACACCATGGACTCTAATACAAGTATTTTCATCACGACAAAAAATTCCAAAATTAAAGTGCATTTAACTGCAGTGTAAAATAAAAAAAAACCTGTCCTGCTTACTAAGAGACCCAATTATTCAAGGCAAAATAGTATGTACTTGCCTTGGTTCTTCAACTTATCAAGGAAAAAAAAAAGTCACACATCTTCCAGAAAATTGGAACATGTACTTCCAAGTAAACGAAATATTCTCTGTGACATTAACAATAAAACACTTTAAGCTCTTTATGCTGTAAATCCAGTAAATCAAACTATCCCACAACTACAGACAAATAGCAACCATAAGAGACTGCAGGACTTCACAAGTATTCCCTCAAAGTAAATGTAAACAGTTTATCAACATGTGCTTAGGAATAGAACTAACATGTATGAACAAAACCAACGTAACCTACAAAACGTTGGTTCATTCATCTATCCCCATTCATAAACTCTGAATAATATAAACTTTAACTTATTTTTTCTCTGAACACTGTTTCCTTTGCCTTTTTTCTCTGAACACTGTTACCTTCAGCTTTTTTCCCTGAACACTGTAACCTTCAGCTTTTTTCCCTGAACACTGTTACCTTCAGCTTTTTTTTTCCCTGAACACTGTTACCTTCAGCTTTTTTCTCTGAACACTGTTACCTTTGGCTTTTTTCTCTGAACACTGTTACCTTTGGCTTTTTTCTCTGAACACTGTTACCTTCAGCTTTTTTCTCTGAACACTGTTACCTTCAGCTTTTTTTTTCTCTGAACAGTGTTACGTTCAGCTTTTTTCTCTGAACACTGTTACCTTCAGCTTTTTTCTCTGAACACTGTTACCTTCAGCTTTTTTCTCTGAACACTGTTTCCTTTGCCTTTTTTCTCTGAACACTGTTACCTTCAGCTTTTTTTTCTCTGAACAGTGTTACCTTCAGCTTTTTTTTCCTGAATACTGTTGCCTTTGACTTTTTTCTCTGAACACTGTTACCTTTGGCTTTTTTTCCTGAACACTGTTGCCTTTGACTTTTTTCTCTGAACACTGTAACCTTCAGCTTTTTTCCCTGAACACTGTTACCTTCAGCTTTTTTCTCCAAACACTGTTACCTTCAGCTTTTTTCTCTAAACACTGTTACCTTCAGCTTTTTTCCCTGAACACTGTAACCTTCAGCTTTTTTCTCTGAACACTGTTACCTTCAGCTTTTTTCTCGAACACTGTTACATTCAGCTTTTTTCCCTGAACACTGTTACCTTCAGCTTTTTTCTCTGAACACTGTTACCTTCAGCTTTTTTCCCTGAACACTGTTACCTTCAGCTTTTTTCTCTGAACACTGTTACCTTCAGCTTTTTTCTCTGAACACTGTTACCTTCAGCTTTTTTCCTGAACACTGTTACCTTTGGCTTTTTTCTCTGAACACTGTTACCTTCAGCTTTTTTCCCTGAACACTGTTACCTTCAGCTTTTTTCTCTGAACACTGTTACCTTCAGCTTTTTTCTCTGAACACTGTTACCTTCAGCTTTTTTCTCCGAACACTGTTACCTTCAGCTTTTTTCTCTGAACACTGTTACCTTCAGCTTTTTTCTCCGAACACTGTTACCTTCAGCTTTTTTCTCTGAACACTGTTACCTTCAGCTTTTTTCTCTGAACACTGTTACCTTCAGCTTTTTTCTCTGAACACTGTTACCTTCAGCTTTTTTCCCTGAACACTGTTACCTTCAGCTTTTTTCTCTGAACACTGTTACCTTCAGCTTTTTTCTCTGAACAGTGTTACCTTCAGCTTTTTTTTTCCTGAACACTGTTACCTTTGGCTTTTTTCTCTGAACACTGTTACCTTTGGCTTTTTTCTCTGAACACTGTTTACTTTGCCTTTTTTCCCTGAACACTGTTACCTTCAGCTTTTTTCTCTGAACACTGTTACCTTCAGCTTTTTTCTCTGAACAGTGTTACCTTCAGCTTTTTTTTTCCTGAACACTGTTACCTTCAGCTTTTTTCTCTGAGCACTGTTACCTTCAGCTTTTTTCTCTGAACACTGTTACCTTCAGCTTTTTTCTCTGAACAGTGTTACCTTCAGCTTTTTTTTTCCTGAACACTGTTACCTTCAGCTTTTTTTTTTCTCTGAACACTGTTACCTTCAGCTTTTTTCTCTGAACACTGTTACCTTCAGCTTTTTTCTCGAACACTGTTACCTTCAGCTTTTTTCCCTGAACACTGTTACCTTCAGCTTTTTTCTCTGAACACTGTTACCTTCTGCTTTTTTTTTCTCTGAACACTGTTACCTTCAGCTTTTTTCTCTGAACAGTGTTACCTTCAGCTTTTTTTTTCCTGAACACTGTTACCTTCAGCTATTTTCTCTGAACACTGTTACCTTTGGCTTTTTTCTCTGAACACTGTTACCTTCAGCTTTTTTTTACTGAACACTGTTACCTTTGCCTTTTTTCTCTGAACACTGTAACCTTCAGCTTTTTTTTCTCTGAACACTGTTACCTTCAGCTTTTTTTTTTCTCTGAACTCTGTTACCTTTGGCTTTTTTCTCTGAACACTGTTACCTTCAGCTTTTTTTTTTTCTCTGAACACTGTTACCTTTGGCTTTTTTCTCTGAACACTGTTTACTTTACCTTTTTTCTCTGAACACTGTTACTTTCAGCTTTTTTCTCTGAACACTGTTACCTTCAGCTTTTTTCTCTGAACACTGTTACCTTCAGCTTTTTTCTCTGAACACTGTTACCTTCAGCTTTTTTCTCTGAACAGTGTTACCTTCAGCTTTTTTTTTCCTGAACACTGTTACCTTCAGCTTTTTTCTCTGAACACTGTTACCTTCAGCTTTTTTCTCTGAACAGTGTTACCTTCAGCTTTTTTTTTCCTGAACACTGTTACCTTCAGCTTTTTTCTCTGAGCACTGTTACCTTCAGCTTTTTTCTCTGAACACTGTTACCTTCAGCTTTTTTCTCTGAACAGTGTTACCTTCAGCTTTTTTTTTCCTGAACACTGTTACCTTCAGCTTTTTTTTTTCTCTGAACACTGTTACCTTCAGCTTTTTTCTCTGAACACTGTTACCTTCAGCTTTTTTCTCGAACACTGTTACCTTCAGCTTTTTTCCCTGAACACTGTTACCTTCAGCTTTTTTCTCTGAACACTGTTACCTTCTGCTTTTTTTTTCTCTGAACACTGTTACCTTCAGCTTTTTTCTCTGAACAGTGTTACCTTCAGCTTTTTTTTTCCTGAACACTGTTACCTTCAGCTATTTTCTCTGAACACTGTTACCTTTGGCTTTTTTCTCTGAACACTGTTACCTTCAGCTTTTTTTTACTGAACACTGTTACCTTTGCCTTTTTTCTCTGAACACTGTAACCTTCAGCTTTTTTTTCTCTGAACACTGTTACCTTCAGCTTTTTTTTTTCTCTGAACTCTGTTACCTTTGGCTTTTTTCTCTGAACACTGTTACCTTCAGCTTTTTTTTTTTCTCTGAACACTGTTACCTTTGGCTTTTTTCTCTGAACACTGTTTACTTTACCTTTTTTCTCTGAACACTGTTACTTTCAGCTTTTTTCTCTGAACACTGTTACCTTCAGCTTTTTTCTCTGAACACTGTTACCTTCAGCTTTTTTCTCTGAACACTGTTTCCTTTGCCTTTTCTCTGAACACTGTTACCTTTGGCTTTTTTCTGTGAACACTGTTGCCTTTGGCTTTTTTCTCTGAACCCTGTTACCTTCAGCTTTTTTCTCTGAACACTGTTACCTTCAGCTTTTTTCTCGGAACACTGTTACCTTCAGCTTTTTTCTCTGAACACTGTTACCTTCAGCTTTTTTCTCTGAACACTGTTACCTTCAGCTTTTTTTTTCTCTGAACACTGTTACCTTCAGCTTTTTTTTTCCTGAACACTGTTACCTTTGGCTTTTTTCTCTGAACACTGTTACCTTTGGCTTTTTTCTCTGAACACTGTTACCTTTGGCTTTTTTTTCCTGAACACTGTTTCCTTTGCCTTTTTTCTCTGAACACTGTTACCTTCAGCTTTTTTCTCTGAACACTGTTACCTTCAGCTTTTTTCTCTGAACAGTGTTACCTTCAGCTTTTTTTTTCCTGAACACTGTTACCTTCAGCTTTTTTCTCTGAACACTGTTACCTTTGGCTTTTTTCTCTGAACACTGTTACCTTCAGCTTTTTTTTCTCTGAACAGTGTTACCTTCAGCTTTTTTCTCTGAACACTGTTACCTTCAGCTTTTTTTTTTCTTTGAACTCTGTTACCTTTGGCTTTTTTCTCTGAACACTGTTACCTTCAGCTTTTTTTTTTTCTCTGAACACTGTTACCTTTGGCTTTTTTCTCTGAACACTGTTTCCTTTGCCTTTTTTCTCTGAACTCTGTTACCTTCAGCTTTTTTTTCTCCGAACACTGTTACCTTTGGCTTTTTTTTCCTGAACACTGTTTCCTTTGCCTTTTTTCTCTGAACACCGTTGCCTTTGACTTTTTTCTCTGAACACTGTTACCTTTGGCTTTTTTCTCTGAACACTGTTTACTTTGCCTTTTTTCTCTGAACACTGTTACTTTCAGGTTTTTTCTCTGAACACTGTTACTTTCAGCTTTTTTCTCTGAACACTGTTACCTTCAGCTTTTTTCTCTGAACACTGTTACCTTCAGCTTTTATTTTCCTTAACACTGTTACCTTCAGCTTTTTACTCTGAACACTGTTACCTTTGGCTTTTTTCTCTGAACACTGTTACCTTTGGCTTTTTCTCTGAACACTGTTAGCTTTGGCTTTTTTCTCTGAACACTGTTACCTTCAGCTTTTTTCTCTGAACACTGTTACCTTTGGCTTTTTTCTCTGAACACTGTTACCTTTGGCTTTTTTCTCTGAACACTGTTACCTTTGGCTTTTTTTTCCTGAACACTGTTTCCTTTGCCTTTTTTCTCTGAACTCTGTTACCTTCAGCTTTTTTCTCTGAACACTGTTACCTTCAGCTTTTTTCTCCGAACACTGTTACATTCAGCTTTTTTCCCTGAACACTGTTACCTTCAGGTTTTTTCTCTGAGCACTGTTACCTTCAGCTTTTTTCTCTGAACACTGTTACCTTCAGCTTTTTTCTCTGAACAGTGTTACCTTCAGCTTTTTTTTTCCTGAACACTGTTACCTTCAGCTTTTTTCTCTGAACACTGTTACCTTTGGCTTTTTTCTCTGAACACTGTTACCTTCAGCTTTTTTTCTCTGAACAGTGTTACCTTCAGCTTTTTTCTCTGAACACTGTTACCTTCAGCTTTTTTTTTTCTCTGAACTCTGTTACCTTTGGCTTTTTTCTCTGAACACTGTTACCTTCAGCTTTTTTTTTTTCTCTGAACACTGTTACCTTTGGCTTTTTTCTCTGAACACTGTTACCTTTGGCTTTTTTCTCTGAACACTGTTACCTTCAGCTTTTTTCTCTGAACACTGTTACCTTTGGCTTTTTTCTCTGAACACTGTTACCTTCAGCTTTTTTCTCTGAACAGTGTTACCTTCAGCTTTTTTCTCTGAACACTGTTACCTTTGGCTTTTTTCTCTGAACACTGTTACCTTCAGCTTTTTTTTTCCTGAACACTGTTACCTTTGGCTTTTTTCTCTGAACACTGTTACCTTTGGCTTTTTTCTCTGAACACTGTTACCTTCAGCTTTTTTCTCTGAACACTGTTACCTTTGGCTTTTTTCTCTGAACACTGTTACCTTCAGCTTTTTTCTCTGAACACTGTTACCTTCAGCTTTTTTTTTCCTGAACACTGTTACCTTTGGCTTTTTTCTCTGAACACTGTTACCTTTGGCTTTTTTCTCTGAACACTGTTACCTTCAGCTTTTTTCTCTGAACACTGTTACCTTCAGCTTTTTTCTCTGAACACTGTTACCTTCAGCTTTTTTTTTCTCTGAACAGTGTTACGTTCAGCTTTTTTCTCTGAACACTGTTACTTTCAGCTTTTTTCTCTGAACACTGTTACTTTCAGCTTTTTTCTCTGAACTCTGTTACCTTCAGCTTTTTTTTCCTGAACACTGTTGCCTTTGACTTTTTTCTCTGAACACTGTTACCTTCAGCTTTTTTCCCTGAACACTGTTACCTTCAGCTTTTTTCTCTGAACACTGTTTACTTTGCCTTTTTTCTCTGAACACTGTTACTTTCAGGTTTTTTCTCTGAACACTGTTACTTTCAGCTTTTTTCTCTGAACACTGTTACCTTCAGCTTTTTTCTCTGAACACTGTTACCTTCAGCTTTTTTTTTCCTGAACACTGTTACCTTTGGCTTTTTTCTCTGAACACTGTTACCTTTGGCTTTTTTCTCTGAACACTGTTACCTTTGGCTTTTTTCTCTGAACACTGTTACCTTTGGCTTTTTTTTCCTGAACACTGTTACCTTTGGCTTTTTTCTCTGAACAATGTTACCTTCAGCTTTTTTCTCTGAACACTGTTACCTTTGGCTTTTTTCTCTGAACACTGTTACCTTTGGCTTTTTCTCTGAACACTGTTAGCTTTGGCTTTTTTCTCTGAACACTGTTACCTTCAGCTTTTTTCTCTGAACACTGTTACCTTTGGCTTTTTTCTCTGAACACTGTTACCTTTGGCTTTTTTCTCTGAACACTGTTACCTTTGGCTTTTTTTTTCCTGAACACTGTTTCCTTTGCCTTTTTTCTCTGAACACTGTTACCTTCAGCTTTTTTCTCTGAACACTGTTACCTTCAGGTTTTTTCTCTAAGCACTGTTACCTTCAGCTTTTTTCTCTGAACACTGTTACCTTCAGCTTTTTTCTCTGAACAGTGTTACCTTCAGCTTTTTTTTCCCTGAACACTGTTACCTTCAGCTTTTTTCTCTGAACACTGTTACCTTCAGCTTTTTTCTCTGAACACTGTTACCTTCAGCTTTTTTTTCTCTGAACAGTGTTACCTTCAGCTTTTTTCTCTGAACACTGTTACCTTCAGCTTTTTTTTTTCTCTGAACTCTGTTACCTTTGGCTTTTTCTCTGAACACTGTTAGCTTTGGCTTTTTTCTCTGAACACTGTTACCTTCAGCTTTTTTCTCTGAACACTGTTACCTTTGGCTTTTTTCTCTGAACACTGTTACCTTTGGCTTTTTTCTCTGAACACTGTTACCTTTGGCTTTTTTTTCCTGAACACTGTTTCCTTTGCCTTTTTTCTCTGAACTCTGTTACCTTCAGCATTTTTTCCCTGAACACTGTTACCTTTGGCTTTTTTCTCTGAACAATGTTACCTTCAGCTTTTTTCTCTGAACACTGTTACCTTTGGCTTTTTTCTCTGAACACTGTTACCTTTGGCTTTTTCTCTGAACACTGTTAGCTTTGGCTTTTTTCTCTGAACACTGTTACCTTCAGCTTTTTTCTCTGAACACTGTTACCTTTGGCTTTTTTCTCTGAACACTGTTACCTTTGGCTTTTTTCTCTGAACACTGTTACCTTTGGCTTTTTTTTTCCTGAACACTGTTTCCTTTGCCTTTTTTCTCTGAACACTGTTACCTTCAGCTTTTTTCTCTGAACACTGTTACCTTCAGGTTTTTTCTCTAAGCACTGTTACCTTCAGCTTTTTTCTCTGAACACTGTTACCTTCAGCTTTTTTCTCTGAACAGTGTTACCTTCAGCTTTTTTTTTCCTGAACACTGTTACCTTCAGCTTTTTTCTCTGAACACTGTTACCTTCAGCTTTTTTCTCTGAACACTGTTACCTTCAGCTTTTTTTTCTCTGAACAGTGTTACCTTCAGCTTTTTTCTCTGAACACTGTTACCTTCAGCTTTTTTTTTTCTCTGAACTCTGTTACCTTTGGCTTTTTTCTCTGAACACTGTTACCTTCAGCTTTTTTTTTTTCTCTGAACACTGTTACCTTTGGCTTTTTTCTCTGAACACTGTTGCCTTCAGCTTTTTTTTCTCTGAACACTGTTACCTTCAGCTTTTTTCTCTGAACACTGTTACCTTTGGCTTTTTTCTCTGAACACTGTTACCTTCAGCTTTTTTCTCTGAACAGTGTTACCTTCAGCTTTTTTCCCTGAACACTGTTACCTTTGGCTTTTTTCTCTGAACACTGTTACCTTCAGCTTTTTTTTTCCTGAACACTGTTACCTTTGGCTTTTTTCTCTGAACACTGTTACCTTTGGCTTTTTTCTCTGAACACTGTTACCTTCAGCTTTTTTCTCTGAACACTGTTACCTTTGGATTTTTTCTCTGAACACTGTTACCTTCAGCTTTTTTCTCTGAACACTGTTACCTTCAGCTTTTTTTTTCCTGAACACTGTTACCTTCAGCTTTTTTCTCTGAACACTGTTACCTTTGGCTTTTTTCTCTGAACACTGTTACCTTCAGCTTTTTTCTCTGAACACTGTTACCTTCAGCTTTTTTCTCTGAACACTGTTACCTTCAGCTTTTTTTTCTCTGAACAGTGTTACGTTCAGCTTTTTTCTCTGAACACTGTTACTTTCAGCTTTTTTCTCTGAACACTGTTTCCTTTGCCTTTTTTCTCTGAACACTGTTGCCTTCAGCTTTTTTTTCTCTGAACAGTGTTACCTTCAGCTTTTTTTTCCTGAACACTGTTGCCTTTGACTTTTTTCTCTGAACACTGTTACCTTCAGCTTTTTTCCCTGAACACTGTTACCTTCAGCTTTTTTCTCTGAACACTGTTACCTTCAGCTTTTTTCTCTGAACACTGTTACCTTCAGCTTTTTTTTTCCTGAACACTGTTACCTTTGGCTTTTTTCTCTGAACACTGTTACCTTTGGCTTTTTTCTCTGAACACTGTTACCTTTGGCTTTTTTCTCTGAACACTGTTACCTTTGTTTTTTTTTTCCTGAACACTGTTTCCTTTGCCTTTTTTCTCTGAACACTGTTACCTTTGGCTTTTTTCTCTGAACACTGTTACCTTTGGCTTTTTTCTCTGAACACTGTTACTTTCAGCTTTTTTCTCTGAACACTGTTACCTTCAGCTTTTTTCTCTGAACACTGTTACCTTCAGCTTTGTTTTTCCTGAACACTGTTACCTTCAGCTTTTTTCTCTGAACACTGTTACCTTTGGCTTTTTTCTCTGAACACTGTTACCTTTGGCTTTTTTCTGTGAACACTGTTGCCTTTGGCTTTTTTCTCTGAACACTGTTACCTTTGGCTTTTTTTTCCTGAACACTGTTTCCTTTGCCTTTTTTCTCTGAACACTGTTACCTTCAGCTTTTTTCCCTGAACACTGTTACCTTCAGCTTTTTTCCCTGAACACTGTTACCTTCAGCTTTTTTTTCCCCTGAACACTATTACCTACAGCTTTTTTCTCTGAACACTGTTACCTTCAGCTTTTTTCTCTGAACACTGTTACCTTTGGCTTTTTTCTCTGAACACTGTTACCTTCAGCTTTTTTCTCTGAACACTGTTACCTTCTGCTTTTTTCTCTGAACACTGTTACCTTCAGCTTTTTTATGAAGCAGTGATTTTATCTTCTCTGTAACACTCTGAACACTGTTACCTTCAGCTTTTTTCTCTGAACACTGTTACCTTGCGTCGGTGGCGCAGTTGGAGAATGCGCTTGTTCGGTGATTGGAAGGTTGCAGGTTCAAGCCCAGCTCTGGGCGACACATGGCGATGTGTCCTTGGGCAAGACACTTAACCCCTAGTTGCTCCCACTGCTGCGTCAGTGGTGTGTGAATGGGTATGAAAGGGTGTGATTGTGTTAGATATACTGATGGATAGCTGTCATAGTAAAGATTGGATCCATCAGTGTGTGAATGTGGGAGTGAATGGGTGTGGATGGGTAAGTGTGACCTGTGGTGTACAGCAGCTTTGAGTGGTCCATGACTAGAAAAGCGCTATATAAGCTCAAGTCCATTACCATTTACCTTCAGCTTTTTTTCTCTGAACACTGTTACCTTCAGCTTTTTCTCTGAACACTGTTACCTTCAGCTTTTTCTCTGAACACTGTTACCTTCAGCTTTTTTCTCTGAACACTGTTACCTTCAGCTTTTTTCTCTGAACACTGTTACCTTCAGCTTTTTTCCCTGAACACTGTTACCTTCAGCTTTTTTCTCTGAACACTGTTACCTTTGGCTTTTTTCTCTGAACAGTGTTACCTTCAGCTTTTTTCCCTGAACACTGTTACCTTTGGCTTTTTTCTCTGAACACTGTTACCTTCAGCTTTTTTTTTCCTGAACACTGTTACCTTTGGCTTTTTTCTCTGAACACTGTTACCTTTGGCTTTTTTCTCTGAACACTGTTACCTTCAGCTTTTTTCTCTGAACACTGTTACCTTTGGATTTTTTCTCTGAACACTGTTACCTTCAGCTTTTTTCTCTGAACACTGTTACCTTCAGCTTTTTTTTTCCTGAACACTGTTACCTTTGGCTTTTTTCTCTGAACACTGTTACCTTTGGCTTTTTTCTCTGAACACTGTTACCTTCAGCTTTTTTCTCTGAACACTGTTACCTTCAGCTTTTTTCTCTGAACACTGTTACCTTCAGCTTTTTTTTCTCTGAACAGTGTTACGTTCAGCTTTTTTCTCTGAACACTGTTACTTTCAGCTTTTTTCTCTGAACACTGTTTCCTTTGCCTTTTTTCTCTGAACACTGTTGCCTTCAGCTTTTTTTTCTCTGAACAGTGTTACCTTCAGCTTTTTTTTCCTGAACACTGTTGCCTTTGACTTTTTTCTCTGAACACTGTTACCTTCAGCTTTTTTCCCTGAACACTGTTACCTTCAGCTTTTTTCTCTGAACACTGTTACCTTCAGCTTTTTTCTCTGAACACTGTTACCTTCAGCTTTTTTTTTCCTGAACACTGTTACCTTTGGCTTTTTTCTCTGAACACTGTTACCTTTGGCTTTTTTCTCTGAACACTGTTACCTTTGGCTTTTTTCTCTGAACACTGTTACCTTTGTTTTTTTTTTCCTGAACACTGTTTCCTTTGCCTTTTTTCTCTGAACACTGTTACCTTTGGCTTTTTTCTCTGAACACTGTTACCTTTGGCTTTTTTCTCTGAACACTGTTACTTTCAGCTTTTTTCTCTGAACACTGTTACCTTCAGCTTTTTTCTCTGAACACTGTTACCTTCAGCTTTGTTTTTCCTGAACACTGTTACCTTCAGCTTTTTTCTCTGAACACTGTTACCTTTGGCTTTTTTCTCTGAACACTGTTACCTTTGGCTTTTTTCTGTGAACACTGTTGCCTTTGGCTTTTTTCTCTGAACACTGTTACCTTTGGCTTTTTTTTCCTGAACACTGTTTCCTTTGCCTTTTTTCTCTGAACTCTGTTACCTTCAGCTTTTTTCCCTGAACACTGTTACCTTCAGCTTTTTTCCCTGAACACTGTTACCTTCAGCTTTTTTCCCTGAACACTGTTACCTTCAGCTTTTTTTTCCCCTGAACACTATTACCTACAGCTTTTTTCTCTGAACACTGTTACCTTCAGCTTTTTTCTCTGAACACTGTTACCTTTGGCTTTTTTCTCTGAACACTGTTACCTTCAGCTTTTTTCTCTGAACACTGTTACCTTCTGCTTTTTTCTCTGAACACTGTTACCTTCAGCTTTTTTATGAAGCAGTGATTTTATCTTCTCTGTAACACTCTGAACACTGTTACCTTCAGCTTTTTTCTCTGAACACTGTTACCTTGCGTCGGTGGCGCAGTTGGAGAATGCGCTTGTTCGGTGATTGGAAGGTTGCAGGTTCAAGCCCAGCTCTGGGCGACACATGGCGATGTGTCCTTGGGCAAGACACTTAACCCCTAGTTGCTCCCACTGCTGCGTCAGTGGTGTGTGAATGGGTATGAAAGGGTGTGATTGTGTTAGATATACTGATGGATAGCTGTCATAGTAAAGATTGGATCCATCAGTGTGTGAATGTGGGAGTGAATGGGTGTGGATGGGTAAGTGTGACCTGTGGTGTACAGCAGCTTTGAGTGGTCCATGACTAGAAAAGCGCTATATAAGCTCAAGTCCATTACCATTTACCTTCAGCTTTTTTTCTCTGAACACTGTTACCTTCAGCTTTTTCTCTGAACACTGTTACCTTCAGCTTTTTCTCTGAACACTGTTACCTTCAGCTTTTTTCTCTGAACACTGTTACCTTCAGCTTTTTTCTCTGAACACTGTTACCTTCAGCTTTTTTCCCTGAACACTGTTACCTTCAGCTTTTTTCTCTGAACACTGTTACCTTTGGCTTTTTTCTCTGAACACTGTTACCTTCAGCTTTTTTCTCTGAACACTGTTACCTTCAGCTTTTTTCTCTGAACACTGTTACCTTCAGCTTTTTTCTCTGAACACTGTTACCTTTGGCTTTTTTCTCTGAACACTGTTACCTTTGGCTTTTTTCTCTGAACACTGTTACCTTCAGCTTTTTTCTCTGAACACTGTTTCCTTTGCCTTTTTTCTCTGAACACTGTTGCCTTCAGCTTTTTTTTTCTCTGAACACTGTTACCTTCAGCTTTTTTTTCCTGAACACTGTTGCCTTTGACTTTTTTCTCTGAACACTGTTACCTTCAGCTTTTTTCTCTGAACACTGTTACCTTCAGCTTTTTTCTCTGAACACTGTTACCTTCAGCTTTTTTCTCTGAACACTGTTACCTTCAGCTTTTTTTTTCCTGAACACTGTTACCTTTGGCTTTTTTCTCTGAACACTGTTACCTTTGGCTTTTTTCTCTGAACACTGTTACCTTTGGCTTTTTTCTCTGAACACTGTTACCTTTGGCTTTTTTTTCCTGAACACTGTTTCCTTTGCCTTTTTTCTCTGAACACTGTTGCCTTTGACTTTTTTCTCTGAACACTGTTACCTTTGGCTTTTTTCTCTGAACACTGTTACTTTCAGCTTTTTTCTCTGAACACTGTTACCTTCTGCTTTTTTCTCTGAACACTGTTACCTTCAGCTTTGTTTTTCCTGAACACTGTTACCTTCAGCTTTTTTCTCTGAACACTGTTACCTTTGGCTTTTTTCTCTGAACACTGTTACCGTTGGCTTTTTTCTGTGAACACTGTTGCCTTTGGCTTTTTTCTCTGAACACTGTTACCTTCAGCTTTTTTTTCCTGAACACTGTTTCCTTTGCCTTTTTTCTCTGAACTCTGTTACCTTCAGCATTTTTTCCCTGAACACTGTTACCTTTGGCTTTTTTCTCTGAACACTGTTACCTTCAGCTTTTTTTTCTCTGAACACTGTTACCTTTGGCTTTTTTTTCCTGAACACTGTTACCTTTGACTTTTTTCTCTGAACAGTGTTACGTTCAGCTTTTTTCTCTGAACACTGTTACCTTCAGCTTTTTTCTCTGAACACTGTTTCCTTTGCCTTTTTTTCTCTGAACACTGTTACCTTCAGCTTTTTTTTCTCTGAACAGTGTTACCTTCAGCTTTTTTTTCCTGAACACTGTTACCTTTGACTTTTTTCTCTGAACACTGTTACCTTCAGCTTTTTTCCCTGAACACTGTTACCTTCAGCTTTTTTCTCTGAACACTGTTACCTTCAGCTTTTTTCTCTGAACACTGTTACCTTCAGCTTTTTTTTTCCTGAACACTGTTACCTTTGGCGTTTTTCTCTGAACACTGTTACCTTTGGCTTTTTTCTCTGAACACTGTTACCTTCAGCTTTTTTTTCTCTGAACACTGTTACCTTTGGCTTTTTTTTCCTGAACACTGTTTCCTTGCCTTTTTTCTCTGAACACTGTTACCTTCAGCTTTTTTCTCTGAACACTGTTACTTTCAGCTTTTTTCTCTGAACACTGTTACCTTCTGCTTTTTTCTCTGAACACTGTTACCTTCAGCTTTGTTTTTCCTGAACACTGTTACCTTCAGCTTTTTTCTCTGAACACTGTAACCTTTGGCTTTTTTCTCTGAACACTGCTACCTTTGGCTTTTTTCTCTGAACACTGTTGCCTTTGGCTTTTTTCTCTGAACACTGTTACCTTTGGCTTTTTTTTCCTGAACACTGTTTCCTTTGCCTTTTTTCTCTGAACTCTGTTACCTTCAGCATTTTTTCCCTGAAAACTGTTACCTTTGGCTTTTTTCTCTGAACACTGTTACCTTCAGCTTTTATTTCTCTGAACACTGTTACCTTTGGCTTTTTTTTCCTGAACACTGTTTCCTTTGCCTTTTTTCTCTGAACACTGTTGCCTTTGACTTTTTTCTCTGAACACTGTTACCTTTGGCTTTTTTCTCTGAACACTGTTACCTTTGGCTTTTTTTTCCTGAACACTGTTTCCTTTGCCTTTTTTCTCTGAACACTGTTACCTTTGGCTTTTTTCTCTGAACACTGTTACCTTTGGCTTTTTTCTCTGAACACTGTTACTTTTAGCTTTTTTCTCTGAACACTGTTACCTTCAGCTTTTTTCTCTGAACACTGTTACCTTCAGCTTTGTTTTTCCTGAACACTGTTACCTTCAGCTTTTTTCTCTGAACACTGTTACCTTTGGCTTTTTTCTCTGAACACTGTTACCTTTGGCTTTTTCCTGTGAACACTGTTGCCTTTGGCTTTTTTCTCTGAACACTGTTACCTTTGGCTTTTTTTTCCTGAACACTGTTTCCTTTGCCTTTTTTCTCTGAACACTGTTACCTTCAGCTTTTTTCCCTGAACACTGTTACCTTCAGCTTTTTTCTCTGAACACTGTTACCTTCAGCTTTTTTCCCTGAACACTGTTACCTTCAGCTTTTTTTGAAGCAGTGATTTTATCTTAAAAGCAGAAGCTTTTCAAACTTCTGGTCAGACAGCCTGTTTCTCTTTGGAGTGAAGATGAGCTTCCCCAGGCTAAACAGTCTTTCAACAGGGGCACTTGATGGGGTGGCTGCATTGTGTTTGAGTGAAACAGTCTTTATCAGTGGAAATCTATTTAATCTGTCTATCCTTTGTGAACCTGATTTCAAATAGTCCATGACTTGACTTTCAACAGTAGCACAGTTGTCATCCTCGTCCTCAAAGGAGAAGAATTCATCTTCTTTTACTGAGTCAGTGCTGAGAGTTTGTTTTGGTGTGCTGGTACCTGTTTGTGTCGGTTGGTCCCCCTGGTACACCGTCACACCCATCTCTGCACAGAAGGTCTACCAAATTGTCAAATTGGCAGCGCACAGCGGTGCGCCGCACAAAATTAGCACTGCGCAGGGTGCGCCCCCTGCGCTATGCCACGAAATTAGAGCCCTATGCGTCAGGTAAGGTGATGTTAACAAACAAAGAAGTATCAATAGTAGGTTACTTCTGTTAAACCCTGAGCCACTGAAATATGTGAACAAGAAATATGTGTAACAGAAACGAGTTCTGACATACTGATATATTTTAGTATTTTGTGAATGGCCACCATAGAAATGGGCAAACACAATGACAATGAAAGACAAAGTAATGTTAATTTCAATTTAAACAGAATATATCAACTTACCCTACTCTACAAAAACACTTTTGTTCTTGGTTTAATTGTTTTGTTTTCACTTTAACTCTTCCAACATTTGATTTTGTGATATATCTCTCTAAAACATACTGGAGACCTTTTCTGGCTACTTCTTTCTAAAGTATCAGAAGAATCTGTTCAGATATTTGAATAACACTTGTTGATTTCACTAAAAACTCCATATTTCTCATTCTAGAAGGGAAAGCTTGACAGGCATAGCAACAGTAACCAAGGGGGCGCGGCTTGGCAAAGTGTCACTTGCAACTGACAAAATGAAACAAAGCTGTCTATGATAGCCAAGCAAATCAACAATATACCAATCATTTTATATTATACTTTGGCCTTTGAAGTCCTCTGCCCAGGGATGTCTGATGATACATTTGTGAGAAGAACAGACTGTTTGTAAACTTACTTGAAGTAGCAGCATCATTTATTTTCAACTGTACACTGCTGGACCTGAGCGGGGGTAGATAAAACATGTGTGTTATTTTATTACACTTTGCCCCTTCTTCCTCGAGTAACCTTTTCTTCTTCTCTGTCTCCCTCTCATGTCCACCTTTTCTCTTTGTCTTTTCTCGTTTTTTTGTCGCCGGGTTTCTCAGGGGGCTCCATAATCCTCGCTCCTTCCACTCTCTCACCTCACTCTCGTATCACCCAAGCGGCAAGCTCCGGTCTGGTGCTATGAGACAATGTTGAAGTGCTAAAATCTGCTGTTTCTGGAGTGTTCCCTTGAGGCTGGCTTCAGAAGTACAGGAATTCACAAACACACCAAGCCAAAAAAAGCCATTTACAAAGCAGAAATTAACCTATTTACAGCCTGGTTCAAAAAATATCTCCTGTCTGAGTCGCTGATTTTACTACCAGCTCCCACTGTGAATTTTTTTCTAAATCCGCCGTTCAGAGGACATTAAGATCGCGAGCTCTATGAAGGTAAATTTGGTGCGATACGAATTCAATGCAGAAGAAACCGGCAGACGAGCAGGGAGGGGGTCTTTGGTGTGAGCGCTCTGGGCTTCTGCTGCACAAAATCACTGCTGTAGGGGTAATTTCTGCCCTAAACCTTGTGATAGGACTCAACTTGTTCCATCCATAGAGTGTATAAAACAGGTTTCATCCCGGAGTATCACTTTATATCACCTGATGCTGGTGGCGAAGGGTCTTGTTGGCTGCGCGTCTTGGTGTTCCCACTCCACGTCGTGCCTTAGAACGGTCTAATACACGCTCCCCCGTTGTTTAATCCTTACTTAACCTTATGGATGATGAATAAAGCTTTGTATGGGTTTCACCTTGTTATATCCTTCGTAGTTCATATTTATGTACTAGAAAAAATATGCCATCCTATATTTAGCTTTATGAATACATCATGTCATAACGTTAGCATTAGAAGTGTGATATAGCTGAAGGTAAAAAAGAAAACTCTCTGGCTGCCCATGTACCATCAGTTATTATCTGGTAGGGGCTCAAAAATCCATCTCCTTCACCTTTGATAACACCCTGCTGGTAAAGTAACCCCAATTCAGCACATGTCAAACATTGATCAATGATTTTTAAAGAAATGATGTAGAATGACTTCCTAAAAGAGAGAAGAGGAGAGAAGAAGTAAAGAAATCCCAGGTATTTTAGTGAGACTTGAAATCAGATCTGATCAAACTTGATTTTTATTTTTGTATATTTTATGATAATTATTATTATTATTTTTATCTTTTTCTTTTCTTTTTTAAATAAAGGCTTAACCTCATAGACCCCTACACACTTTGACTTTAGTTTCCCAGACTGAAGATTGCAGGTTTGAGGGATTCCTTAAAAAGAAAGAGGCCCAGCCAGTTTTTGCAGGCTGCAGTTTGGACTCTTGGCCCAGCTAAGGACTGGTTCCTATGATAACTTTGACTGAAAACGCGTTAATCTGCTTCAGTCACTGGGATATCTGAGAATCTTTGAAGTCTGCTTCACCTGCAAAGCATTACATGTTGTTTGATGAGGCCAATGCTGCCCTCTACAGGACGTCCTCATTACAGCACCACAGAGAGAGGGAAGGAAGGAGGGAGGGGTTACACATGTTCTCAGGGAGAGTTGAGGAACTAGAGCCCTGCAGATGAGAGGAACTTCAAGACTAGAGGCGCCAGAACAGACCCTTCAGTCTCCAGCCATGCAGCCTCCACCCAGGAAGGTAATATGGAGCTGACTCCATCCACACCTTGTAGCTTTTCTACTCTCTGTTAGTCAGCTTTAGGGTTCGCTCTTCTGTGTTGATTCATTGATTCAGTCCTGAGTAAGACGGAAACCATCTGCAAGTGTTGTTTGTAAAGCACATGTTCAAACTCCTCATATTTAGGTCATATAGGTTTTAAAACTACTGCTCTGAGACATCACATCTTAAAGTCCACTCTCTGAAAGATTCCTGGTCCCATCATGAGACAAAGGACATCTGCTGGTTTGGAAACTGTTCCAGCCTTTAAATCTTTCTGAAGTGTGACATTTCATCTGAAGCTTTTTGTCTGAAGTGACCACGTTCAGCCCTGAGTCGAGGTTTATGATATCAGGACAGTTCAGGCAGCTGTGGCTCAGTGGTAGAGTGGGTTATCTGTCAATCAGAGGGTTGCTGGTTCAATGCCAGCTCATGTAGTCACATACCAAAGTGTTGGACCTTTACTGTCTCACAAGTTCACCACCTTGTTCTAATAAATTTGTACAACAAGCAGGATTTTTTAATCCTTTTTCATCCTGACTGTAAGAAAGAAATGTCTGAACCCTGATAAAATGTAAAATCTTGGACTGCTCCTCTGTGTGTCTGTGTGTGTGTGAGCAGGTAAAAGAGAGCCAGCAGGTGAAGCTTGTGTTTTCCGAGCAGCTCAGCAGACTACAGGCAAAACAACACCAGGACACTGAGCTCCTGGAGGAGATCAGGTGCTGTCACTTTGGCCATCTGTATGAAATCAATACAGGGGCACACTCAGAGGATATGTAACCCAGTTTATGCTCTGTGTGTGTGTGTCTGTGTGTGTGTGTGTGTGTGTGTGTGTGTGTGTGTGTGTGTGTGTGTGTGTGTGTGTGTGTGTGTGTGTGTGTGTGTGTGTGTGTGTGTGTGTGTGTGTGTGTGTGTGTTCTTAAAGGTCCTTCACCAAGCAGCGAGCAGCCATAGAGAAAGAGTACGGTCAGGTGAGAACAGGACCATTCTGGTCCCATTCTTTTAATCACTGGAGCCATTTACTGGAAACGTAGCACATGTATTGATTCCAGGTCCGATGGCCACTCCTGAGTGCTGTGCTGTTTTTTTTTGCTGTGACTGTGTGCCTGTGTGTGTTTTCTTATCTGCCATGTTAGATTTCTGGTCTGGAGAATGATTCTTGAGTATGGTTGTTTGAGCTCGCTCTACACAACCTGAGTTTGCACCTTTTCAGGGAGCTGCAGGGAAGGCTTTGTTTGCATTGACACCATGATGGAGAATGTCCCACAGCCATGTGTGTGAATATAGGATAAAGAGAGAGAGTGTGTGTGTGTGTATGTGTGTGTGTGTGTGTGTGTGTGTGTGTGTGTGTGTGTGTGTGTGTGTGTGTGTGTGTGTGTGTGTGTGTGTGTGTGTGTGTGTAGAGCCCCACCGGCCGATTAATCGTGCCTTTCACCGATTAATCAACATTGGCCAAAATGTAGCCGATTATACTCACTCCTGTGACTCCACACTCCTGCTCTTGTGTGGCTGTGTTGGGTTGCACACTGCCCGAGTGCTCGAGATGCTTTTTTGAGAGATAAACAGAGATAAATGCTACTGTCATTTCACACATCCACCATTATCTAATGTAAGAGTATAATATGGCGTTTTAATGTCGTGTAAGTTGCTTATTCTGTGTTTACAGTTTGACTTCCTTATTTATTATTGTGTTTACAGCTTGTTCTTATTTATCATTGGTTAACACTACAGTTCTAATGTTGACAGTTTTATAATCAAAGTTCCTTGTTGTAATTGTTTTTTTTTCCCCTTGTCTGCATTATATATAATATATAGTGACCATCACCAGCCCTCCCTGTAGCCTACTCCATCATTCTAAACTTTATTTAACCCCTGATGTGAGCTGAAGGGGAGGGCCGTGCCACACCACAGAGTGAAAGAAGGGGAAATAATGACAGACAGGACGAGACAAGACAAACAGAAGGGAGGACAAACGTTTACTATTGTTGATTTAAGATAGCAATTCAAGTGCTGGGCTAATGCAATACAGGAAGTAAAGGTTGTACGAAACCAGGGGCACCAGAAATGTGGGGTCTTGATAGTGTGGGGAGTGTGGGCCTACGTGGATAGGAGAAGAAGTGGCATGCATTACAGGATGTGAGAAGATGTGTAATAGTACCTGACTCAGCATGCTCTGACGGGATCTATCATAACTCTTAGTTAGTCTCGCCAGAAGCTTGAGTATCTGCATGCCTGTGAGGTGGTCACCGAATATCCAAGTAAGTAAAACACAGCCAGGGGCGCCCCCCTGACCACCAGGGCACCCGGGCCCCCCCACACAGTCCCCAAACCACCAGGCCCAGGGACAACCCCAGGACTCAAGGGGGTACAGACCTGCCTCCCCGCCGATACCAAAGACGCCACCCAGGGCCCAGAGCAGCGGCCCCCCCTGCAGATCGCACCCGCCCTCCCCGACCACCCGTCTGCCCAGCCCCAAGCCACCCCCACCCCCAGCACCCAGTCACCCCCGCGGCAGGCCGGAGGCCCCAAGCCATGGAGACCACTGCCCAAGCAACAGGGTAGCCCCCCCGGCAACCTGCACAGGATAGCACCCCACAGGGAGCCAAGGCCCCTAGCGAGCAACAGACTGAAGGATCACGCACCACAGGTTTTGGTTTTCCCCCATGCCGAATTCCTGGACCAGATCAGAGAATAGCAGCATAGTGTTATTTGTGAAAATGTGTCTAAAATGAGTGATTCCTTTCCTGGTCCATGTATGGAAGTTAATTGATTTTTTGTTGATTTTGATATCCGGATTGTTCCAAATTGGTGTGTAGTCTGACAGAGCAAAAGAGGTGTTTGTGATTTTGTGGAATTTCCACCAAGCTTTCAGAGCTGTTGATATGGTTAGACTTTTAAAACATGGGTGGAGTTTAACTGATTGATTTAAGAACGGTAGGTCTGAAATTTTTATTTCTTTACTAAATGTTTTTTCTATGTCTAACCAAGTGTTGCATTGTTGACTATTGTGGATCCACTTTGTGATATACTGCAGTTGGTTTGCTAAGAAGTAGTGGAAGAATTGTGGGGCTTCTAAGCCTCCGAGATGTTTGGGTTTCTGTAGTGTGGATAATTTAATCCTTGCTGGTTTATTTTTCCAGTAATATTTTGAAGTGATGGAATCTAGAGATTTAAACCAAGTGAGTGTAGGTTGAATTGGAGTCATTGAGAATAAGTAATTTATTTTTGGTAATATTGACATTTTAACAGTAGCTATTCTGCCTGTGAGAGATATTGGTAGGTTCATCCATCGTTCAAGGTCATCCGTAATTGTTTTCAACAGTGGTGTAAAATTAAGATTAAACAGCTCTGACAACCTGGAGGAGATGTGAATATCCAAGTATGTCAGGTGACTGGTGCATATCAGGATAGGTGATGTATGGGCTGCCACATCCCAACCGCTGTCTTTAATGGGAAGAATACTTGATTTAGACCAGTTTATTAAATAATCTGATAGATGAGAGAGTGATTGGATTAAATTAATAGTTTCTTTTAATGATCTAGATTTGGATTTCTGATATAAAAATACGTCATCTGCATATAAACTGATTTTGTGATGAGATGTTGCAGTCTTGATACCTATAATGTTATTATTCTGGTAATTTGCTGCTGCTAGGGGTTCAATAAAGACAGAAAATAATGAGGGGGAGAGTGGGCACCCTTGCCTAGTTCCCCTGTGCAATGTAAAGTTTTGTGAAGTTTGCCCATTAGTGATGACTGTGGCTGAGGGTGAGGTGTAGAGAGTCCTGATCCAGTGAATAAATAATGGTCCGAAACCAAACCTCTCCAGTGCAGGAAACAGGAAGTCCCAGCTTACCCTGTCAAAGGCTTTCTCTGCGTCTAATGAGACTATGTATGTATCTGTTGACTGTGATCCTGAGTACTGCATTAAATTAAACAACATGCGTGTATTATTAGAAGACTGCCTTCCTTTTATGAAACCAGTTTGATCTGGGTGAATAATAAATGGAATTACCTTTTCTAATCTGTGGGCTAGGGCTTTGCTGATAATTTTCATGTCTGTATTGATTAGTGAGATCCGACGGTAACTGGATGGAAGAGTTGGATCTTTATTAGGTTTTAACAGGAGGGAAATTGTGGCTGTGTTCATGTTGGAGGGGAATTTTGGCTTTCTTTTGACTTCAACAATGACTTTGATGAATATGGGTGACAGGATTGACCAGAAATGTTTGTAAAACTCTGCAGGGAAGCCGTCAGGTCCAGGTGACTTATTGTTTGGCATGAGTATGAGAGCTGCAAATAATTCTTCTGTTGTTAATGGTAATTCAAGTGATTCTTGTTGTTCCCCGGTGAGATTCGGTAGGTTAATGCTGGATAAAAAAGACTTAATGTCTTCTGGGTTTTTGTCATTGTCTGGGGAGTATAGAGTTGCATAGAAATGTCGAAACACTTCATTTATTTTATCTGGAGATTGTGTAAGCTTCCCTGCTGAGTTTTTGATGACAGAGATTGTTGTTTTTTCTTGGTTTTGTTTAATTTCATTTGCAAGATATTTGCCGGATTTGTTTGAATGTTCAAACTTCTCATGTCTCAGTCATTGTAGTAAAAATTTGTTTTTTTTATTCATCATTTCCTTCAATTGAGATTTCTGTTTTCTGAGTTGATTATATACTTCTTCAGATGGGTTGGTAGAGTTAATGTTTTCTAATTCTTGAATTTTCTTTTCTAGCTTAATTTCCTGTTCTTTTTCCCT
>NW_027437185.1:120000-185000 GCF_033239565.1 Halichoeres trimaculatus
AACAGCAGGGGGCCCAGGGGAGTGAGGGTTGCATTTTCAAGGAGAAAGCAATGGAAGATGTTACTTGTGGTGGTTTTCCCTGCTTTCTAGCCACTATACGGAATGAACTTGTCTGTTGTAATGCGCGCATGTGTTTGTGTGTCTGTGAACGCGTCAGAGGGGAACTTCACCGTGCGCTAGAGATCACGTGCTCTTTAGCCCACGGTGAAGTTCCACGAGAAGAGACGTGAACCCAACGATGTACATACAACATCCCGTCCTGTAAATGAGATGAATAACATAAGGCTAATTAGTCTGTTAGGGAAAAAAAAAAAAAGAAGATATTGACTTGATTTATGAGAGAGGGAACTCTAAATCACTTTTGCTGTGGTCTGGCGCTGTATGGAAAATAAAATGAAACACTGGTGTGTGTCTGATAGGACTTCTCAATAAGACAACACCCACAGCAGCCATAGGGGGCGGAGCCTCTGTGGCTGCACCAACTACAGCCACTGTCGGTCTATGTGGACTGCAAAAGTTAACTGAGTGTGTGTGTGTGTGTGTGTGAGTGTGTGTGTGTGTGTGTGTGTGTGTGTGTGTGTGTGTGTGTGTGTAAAGCTCAGTGCCAGGCTAAAGGAGTGTGATGACCGTCTGACTGAAGTGCGTAATGAGTATCTGCTGGCACTGGCAGCAGTGAACGCCCATCATCAACACTACTCCACCAACGACCTACCCCATATAATGGAGGTAAAACATACACAAACACGCACAAACACACACATACAGATACGGATACACACACACACACACACACACACACACACACACACACACACACACACACACACACACACACACACACACAAAAAAAACAAAAAAAAAAAAAACAATCCCATATTTGGTCCCTTTTGCTTGAAAAAACGCAAACAGACCTAGGCACAAAATTCAGGTTTGGCAAAAAACTGCGTGACTGCACTGTCTGCAAAAATTCACCCTCCATAGTGCCCCCTAGGGGCTTATAACTGCAGCCCCTCTGGCTGCTTTCAGCTAGAGCCCTAAAATTTTATGAATATAACAACCATTCCTAGCCCAACAAAAAAGTCTCTTACAACTATCTTGATTTCCAAACAAGAGCTTTGCTTTTAGGACCCATCCATCAGATTTTGATGATTCATAGGCTACGTATATGAACAAACTAGTCCTTAGTTTTTTTTCTCACATCAACCCCAAACTTGGCTTTTGTATACTGGACACATTGAAGATCAATAATCATGATTGGATTTATAGAATATTAATGGGCGGGGCCACAGCAAGGGCTTAAAGTTGGACATTTGTCAGGTATGTTCGATCTGCACAAAAACGGACACACATGTTCAGTGTTGCACCCCGGATGCAGCAATGCCATTGTTTTCCCCTAGTAGTACTTTGCCCCCAAATGTGCAAAACTTATGTTCATAGGGTACTTATTTGAATAAACAGGTCCTTGGTTTTTTTATCTGATCAACTCCAAACTTGCCATGTGTATACTTAACTCACTGAATATCAAGAATCATAATAAGAATTAATGAAATTTTAATGGGCGCAGCCACAAATGACCACAAAAGTTCACCCTGTTCCATATCTTCACCAAGGGGCTCAGTATTTCAGCACCTCCGACTACTTTGAGCTTCAGGCCTGAAATTTTTTGGGCATAACCATCATGCCTAGACCTACAAAAAAGTCTATTATGACTATAGTAAATTCAAAACAGGAAATTTCATTATGTAGACGTAAACATCGGATTTGGTGATTTCTGGCCTACGTATTACATTGGACAATTCCTAAGTTTTTGATGTAATTAACTCCAAACTTGGCTTGTGTATACTACACGTATTGACGGGAAGTTACAAATAGATTTTGGCTGCTTCATGAAAATCTTGATAGCTCTCTTGTACATTGTTGGATCAGGATAAAATGCACACACATGTTCAGATTCAAAGCCTGAGTGCATTTCTATTAATGATTGCGCTAACATTAATGCTGCATAGCGCCACCCAGGAGCAAAAAACTGCAGCCCATCTAGCTACTTTGCGCTACAGGCCATACCTTTCATGCCAAGATCTATGGCTTTTACTGCTGAGCCACACTTTGCTGCACATGTGGCGACCAGGTCATGCCCGGACGGGGACACGTTGGCCGAAGGACTCGGGCCTGATATTGTTGCCTGCAGCTATATTTCTATTTGTGTTGTTTTAACTTTTTCAAAATTATTTTAGCAGTTTTGGTCCTCCATAAAAACTCACAGCATATGTAACACACATAAACACCCTTCCTTCCCATTACACACACACACACACACACACACACACACACACACACACACACACACACACACACACACACACTCACACACACACACACACACACACACACACACACACACACACAGAGAACATTGAGTTCTGTACCTAGTGAAAAAAACTGACCACAAAGCTTCCTGAGTACAAACACACTTCTGTTTTGTTTTCCTTCACACACACACATACACACACTCACACACACACACACACACACACACACACACACACACACACACACACACACACACACACACACACACACACACACACACACACACACACACACACACACAAACACATACACACACACACACTGTACATGCACACATGCATCAGCACAATCTTCTTTTTCCTGTTTCTCTGTAAGTCTGTGATCACTGACACACTGCCTCTGTGTTAATGGAGGACTCCATTAGCCTTGTGTGTGTGTGTGTGTGTGTGTGTGTGTGTGTGTGTGTGTGTGTGTGTGTGTGTGTGTGTGTGTGTGTGTGTGTGTGTGTGTGTGTGTGTGTGTGTGTGTGCGTGAGATGAGCCTGCTCATGTGAGTGTAAAGCTGTGGTCAAAAAAGTGTGTGTCTCTCCTCCTCAGCTGATGGACAGAGAGATTTATGATGACCTGAAGAGACACTTCACTGTGCTGTGTGAGACAGAGACAAACTGCTGTTTGAACACACACACACTCTACAGCCAGATTTGGGACACTGTTTCCAAGGTACTAGTTTTTGTGTTTCTGTGTGTGTCTGTGTGTCTGACCTGGGCTTTTTTCAGTGTCACATCAGGGTTTAAGGCAGGAGAGAAAAGCAGAGAAATGAAGAGAATAAGCAGAGGGGTTGGTGCACAGAGTCTGAGGGTTATCATATCCAAACCTTCATCCCAAAAATAGGCAAAAACACAAGTGAAGCTGTGACTCAGCATCTGCACAAGAAGCAGAGAGGAAGAAATCTGACAAGCCAGCAAAGTCACAGGGAGACACTGCCCCAGTGAACCACTGTAGACTCCAGGGACTTAAACAGTGAGTGAATCAGATGAATGAGTCCTGTAGGATCCATCAGAAACTCCAACAGGTCTAAAAGGTAAGCTGGTAGCTTGTCAGTAAAAGCCTGGAAAATATTCAAAAGGCAGCGTTTGTTCCTTCTGTCATCAGGAGCTGATTAGCCAGCCTGCTCCTAGCAGATGCAGCGATGTGTGCTGTACATGTACCCAGCTATGACTCCAGAGCAGAGTGGTAGACTGAATCCAGGGCCTGAGGGGAGAAACTGTGGCATGTCTATATCTGATAGCACCATCATTCAGAACAGATAAGACCATGGCTTCAACGTCCTTAAATGGCATGACACTGGAAAACAAGATTCATTCCTGTGGAGGACGCTAACTCTGTTCCACAGCTGGGTGGAGAAAGTGTTGACATGATGTTTAAATGTCAATTTCTCATTGAGCCATATCCCAAGACACTTAAACTGTGACAGCAGAAAAAAGATTTCCCCATCTGCAGAGGTATGTGATATTTAGGTTTTGTGCAACTCCAGGTGTAATGGAAACGCAAGTAACACCATAACAAACTGTCCCTTTAGAGGCCCGCTTTAACTTTGACTCCCTGAAAGAGGCAGGCTCAACACTAACCCTGTTTATCCTTGTACATGCAGAGTCTCCCACTGTATCTCCTGAGATACCGAACATATACATGCCATTTGTCACTCTGTCTCCAGTAAAGAGGAGAACAGGGCGAAGAAAAGCACAGGGTCAAAGGTCAGGTGAGATGAGTGAATTGGGACTTGAGGACAGAGCCGGACAGAGCCATAAGAGAAATGTCTGAAGGTGGAAGAGCTCAGCCCACTGGTGATCTCTACAGGGATCTCTACACTACATACTGCAGTGGTTCAAGCAGAGAAATTCAACAGTAAGGTGAAATGTTTGAGCTTGTGTTCCAGCAGAGTGAGATCAGGGGGCAGACCTGACAGCAGAAAGCCTTTCCACAGGCTGGCTGTCCCTATGCTGGTGGGGGCTGGTACAGGTGAAAACACGGTCTGTGTATGTGTGATTTAGAAACTGCTCTGATGATTTTGAAAAACAAAAACACCCCGGTCTTTTCTCTGTCCTGGTGAACTCTGATTGGTTGTCTCGTTGCCAGGTGACCAGAGAGAAAAATGTGCAGCAGTTTCTCCAAGAATCTGTTTCCTTCAGCAAAACACCTGAGTTCACCTTTCAGTCAGCACCATGTGACCAGGTGTGTTTAGGTTTGTATGAGACCAAGTGTGTGTCAAAGGCTGGGATGGATAAATCCCTCATGACCAGAAGAAACCCTGCTCTCTTCATCTGAAGCTGGCATTTTGCATTGTACTGCATTTTGTGAATGTTTTGCGATGAAGTTAATTTATGACGCATTTCTGCTCAAACTATTTACGGATCTGTCAGGTGTCTAATAAGAGTACAACCCATACCTACATCCTTGCCAACCTGTGATGAAGTTTAGTGGATAAAACCCAGAGGTCTAATGTGTTCACATAGGAAACCTGTAAATCACTAAACCTGAGACCAGTTTGGACTTTCAACCCACCGTAGCCCCCTCCCTGCTTTGGGACATGCTGCAAGAGGATGCATGAGAATGAAAAAACATCCATGGGAGAGTTATTTGAAAACTGTAGATGGCGCTATTGAGCAACTTTTTAGATTTTTTTTTACAATACACAAATGATATCAAAATTTCACATTCCACTGAATTATTTCAAATTGTGGTGAGCTTGGGTCAAAGTAAGGTCCTCATCAACTCATCTGGCATAAACAAATTATTGTTATTATGACTCGGGTCCTTGCAGCCTCAGTGCTCGAGCCTTACTCAGGTACGAAATCTAGCTTGACAATAGAAACGAGGCTAAAAGAAGCCCTGGCATGATATCCAGGAGGAAAAACTTCACAAAAACAGTTTGTAGGGGAGTCCAGGATTTGACTCCAGAGCAGCACCCCTCACAAGCTTAGCCCATTAGCTGCTTCATGCTGACTGCTTTTATGTTTCATCCATAATTTTACTGTGTAAATACTTGGAATTGTCTTTGCCTTTAGGACAGGATTTAACCCTCTATGGTGATGCCAGTTAGAAAAAAAATTGGGGTGGTTTTTTTTTTCATCTTAAAATAGATCAAACATAATCCAAAGAAGTTTTCAAAAAATGTATTTTTATAGATATTTTGGGGGATTTGTTGCCCTGTGGCAACACTGTACCATAATGGTCAGTAATGAAAAAAGTTATTTATTTATATTTCAACACATTTTTTTTCAAAAACACATGGATAATACTTGATGGTCTTAACAGTTTACAAAGCATGCCATAAAAAGCGTAAAGACTTTAAAAATTAACTCTTTTTAGAAGATTTCATGTCTAAACGATGCCTGTAGGCCAGTGTTTCTCAAATTTTTCACACCAAGGACCACTTATCCCCCCAGAAAAATCTTATGCACCACCCCAGAACAAAAAAAACACAATAACAAAAAAAAGACATTGTTTTGGGAGTTCCTGAGCTTTCCCTAATGTCAGGCGGACCACAGTTTTGAGAAACACTGCTCCACCACCATTGAGGAACACCCCATTGAAATGAATGAGTCAAGGATTCTGAACATATTTTATCCAACTTAACATAAACTGTTTTACAAAAGACTTCATTTTTGTGACCTGAACTCCAGAGGGTCATATGGTAAATTCAAACACTGCTATTGGTTCCGTAAGGTCTTTTCTCTTTTTTAGAAGTATTTCATGACAACTGGGATGTACTGTGTAAGTGTAAAAGGCCAAAAATGGGTTTATTGCCCAGTGGTAACAAGGTACAAATCCCCACGTCATATATGTAGAAAGTATTGTGGAGCTACAGCCTGGTGGTGTACTACTGACCTGCCACAGGACTACCAGCAAGTGTCCTGGATGATATGTGGCATGTCATTTGCAACAAGCAGACTACTGACAGGTCACAGCTCGTAACTGAGGGGTGCTTCCATGTCATTATTCAGGTTTCTGCTCTTCAAGAGGTTTCTGCTCCTCGATCTGAGGGCAGTCTGGTTAAAGAGGCCAACAAATGGGTGACCAAAGCAGCAAAAGACTACAAGATCATCACCCATGGAGAGAGGGTAAGACATGACGGTCTTTTTGGGTTCATGGAGAGAAATCCATGATGGAAACCAGTGGCTGTGCTCGTCTGCAGGCTCTGCAGATGTTGGAGAGTCGTCTGACGCTCCTGTCGGGGGAGACTGGGCTCAGCATGGAGCAGAAGATTGCAGAGGTACAGGACAGCGTCAGGAAAGCCAAGGTACCTCATTTACTTTTACTCCTTCTTTATTTTGTTTAAGAAAGAATCAACTAAATATCCTCCCGTCCAAGCCCGTGGTGAATCTGGTGAGAAGTGAGATCTTTGCTACAAAGAGTGAGAGGGTTCACTTATCTAGGGTGTCGTTCATGGATGAAAAGGTCAAGTGGATTGAGACACTGACAGGCTGATAGGTGCTGTCTGCAGTAACGTGGGTGTTGTGCTGTGCCATTACAGAGAGGAGTTGGGTTGGAAGGTTGAACCGGTTGGTTTTAAAGGTGTGATAACATATCAACACAGCAATATATCCTGATACTTTGACCTGTGACAAAATATAGATATTTCAACTCTTAATTTCTATATTTTTGTTAAAATACAAATTTATATTTCATGTGAGTTGGAAGTAAAATATATCTTCCACACCTCCACAGCAGTAGATGGCACCAAAAAGCTACTCTGCTGTATGTTGCCCATAAACTATATAATAACTAGAAAAGCAATTTCTGAAGAAATTGCGCTGTGAATGCAGAATGCTGAAGCAGCTTGCGCTGAACTGCTAATGCAGAATGCTGAACGTGGATGACTGAAAATATATCTGAAAATGGCTGAATGAAGTCTTAAATAACTTGAGCTAAAATGCTAAGCAGAAGCTGAACATGAATGACTGAAGATGTGTCTGAAAAAGGTTGAATGAAGTCATGCAAGGCTTGCGCTGAAATGCTAATGCAGAGTACTGAACATGAATGACTGAAGATTTGTCTTAAAATGGTTGAATGAAGTCTTGAAAAGCTTCTGCTCAGCTGCTAATGTAGAATGCTGAACATGAATGACTGAGGATATGTCTGAAAATTGTTAGAAGAACTCCTGAAAAGCTTGCGCTCAACTGCTAATGCAGAATGCTGAATTAGCCTGCCATGGACTCTTGGATGAAAAGAAATGAATGGACAAATAAATGGAATGGATGAATGAATTTAAAGTTTATATGGTTGCGTCTATTTAAAAATTAAAGGAATGAATTAAATTTTACAGAAAATTAATGGAAATAATGACCTGACTGAGGGAAAATGCAAGTCGGCTATCTTAAACGCTGTTAAAATGTAATCCTGTGTGTCCTGTGTGTGAGTTTTTAACCATGTAAGCCTGTAGGCTGAGGCCCATCTGAAGCCAGATGTTGCCATGGTGATCATTGTTTACCAACTGCCATCAGAGAGCTGGTGGAGTCTGTTGATTCCCAACACATTCCCTTTGAAATCAGGGTGTAAAGGTGCTTGCAATTCTGACAAAAAGAATGATCATGAAGCATGAATCAGTGTAATCTAAAATTGGATTTAAAAGTTTGACTGGCTGAATCAATTCAGGAATTAAAGGAAGGGATTTAAATTTAAAGAAAAAAAATCTAGGAAAATAAGGAGCTGACTCAGGGAAATGGAAGTCAAATGCTGTTAAAGTGTGATACTTTCTGCCCTGTGTGTGTGTGTGTGTGTGTGTGTGTGTGTGTGTGTGTGTGTGTGTGTGTGTGTGTGTGTGTGTGTGTGTGTGTGTGTGTGTGTGTGTGTGTGTGTGTGTGTTCAATCATGTAAACCTGTCTGCTGAGGCTTATCTGAAGCCAGATATTGCATTGGTGATCACTGATAAATTAACAGACACATGCTTGTCTTTGTTCCTGAATGTTTTGATGAGTTACTATAAACAGCTGCATGAGATCAAAGGTTTCAACGGAGACCAGCTCGTCAAGGGCAGCAGGTGCAGGTGCACAACTTTGCCCTTGTTACTGTAATCTTCTGAAGATTTTGTGGCAAAGCAAGAGTCCGAATCTCCTGTCACCTTGCCAAGACCGTGAGGGTAGAATAAAAATGAACACACCGTAGGAATCCTGAGGCCCAGAGGAAGCTGTCGATGTAAATTTCATGCATGAAGGTCAAGAAATGAACCCACGAGAGCGATAGATAGATGAGGGAAATTTGACTGATCTCTGAGAAAACCCCTTAGGAATTAACATGGAGTTATATGGGGTTTGTCATTGGACATCTCATGACAGTTGGCCATTTTGTGAAAAAGTGCTCCATCCTTTTGCTTTAAAAACCACTTTGTCAGAAGCAGGACAAGCCTACCTACATTTTGACATACACTATGCCTATGTGGGGCAAAAATTGTGACCTAGAGAGCAGTTTATTTAGAAGTTTCCCAGGTCTTGTTTGTCCCTCTCCCTGCTCTGTCGTTTGAATCTCCCACTCTAAGCCAAAACATTCCGTCCAATACACACTGAAATGCATCATGACCTTTGAAGGGTCATTGTGAAGAAACTATGAATGCTAGGAAACATTTGAAACCCACTGAATGAAGCCAAAAGATAGCTGAATATTTTGAAGTTTGAATGGAGTTTGTAGCTGAATGTATGACTGAATGAGAAGGGTTTGAAGCAGGCTGAAAAAATGTCCTGAAGAGAGGAAATTTTGAAAATTCCGCATTCATCTCTATGGGACTGAAATTTTGTAAATCGTTGAATATCTCAAAAAGTATTTGTGAAAAGTTTCTGAAGAATCATAGCCCCCTTGTCCCCACTGAAACACACGTTTTGAAGTTTGAACGGTGAAAATCGGTTGAAGTTTGTAGGATCCTTAGCGGTCCAAAAAAGCGGGCGGAAGAAGAAGAAGAAGAAGAAGAAGAAGAATTTTTTTTGTCACAGAAGAACATATGCTGTGAATGCATTGCTGCATTCACAGCAATTATGATCATCTTAAAGTATACTTAAAATTTATTCCTAAACTTAATGATGTGGGTTTCAATGTTGTGAACACCAATGTTTTATCCATAGACTGTATAAAACATGGATGTAGTCTCTGTGACGTCACTCGTCTGTTCCTGAAACCGTGAAATGAAGCCAATCCGCAGACACAGCCACATTCGCTATGACGCTGGCTGTGAGTTTTTCTTTGAGCAGCTACAGGGCGCCCGGCCATCATGTGACCTGAGCTGTTTCTCTGATTGGAAAAACGAACAATCCTTATATAATGTAAACCACAGAGACAAAAATAAAATTCACTTACCGTACTGTATGTGCCGACAGTGAAATCATTGTTTTAGACCCAAGCTGTTTTTGAACCAGGCTGTAAATATGTTTTTAATGCTGTAAAAATCTGTTTTTATGGCTGGGGGTGTGCGTGACTTCTGGTCCTCTGCAGTCAGCCTCAAGCGCACGCTCGATGAACAGTGACTTTTAGGACTTCAGCATAGGCTTAATTTTTACCAACCAGATGTTGCCCCTTAGTTTTCTCTCTATTCTTGGGTCCGTCGGATAAAACAGAATTTCAAGTTAAGTTGTTACAGTGTAGTAGACTGATAAAAAAAAATATTCATCATCATGTTTTGCGCAATATCAGATTTCATGAGTAACGCTGGTTATACCAAGTGACATTTATCAATTACACCAACTGGCCATGTCTTTCAGCCAATCATTTTTTGTAACATTAGTTTAATGTCACAGTAGTTTACTGTTTAAAACTTGACATACTTTATGTTTTCAGGTGAGGTGTATGTCTGAAACACTGCATCTGACTTTCATTATTTCAACCCCAATAAAACAGAGAGGTTGTTTTCAAATAGTTAACTGTAGAATATTCCAATATATCACAATGTTGTGATGTTATCGTATCCTGACCCAAGTATCGTGATGCATATCATATTGTGAGTTCTTGCCAATACTCACCCAAAGAATTCAGAGAATTAAAGCAGGAATTTGTTTGTTGAATTTGGTACAGAAAGTGTTGAGAACCAGTGGCGATTGCTCTAAGACTGCAAGGGAAGCTCAGCTTCCCCTAAAATGGCCCCCAAAAAAGTGGTGATATGCACTGCTGTGTGTACATTTCACTGACAAAATCTGAGCTAGAATTCCTTCATCTTTAGTTCAGAATCAGCTCCTATCACAGGTAACTGGCTCCACCTCCTTCTCAGTCATCCCCGCAGCGTCTCGTCTTTAACACAGTCGGACGCTGAGCGTCTTCTGACTTCAGCAGGGAAGCGTAGAGTGGGTTGTTCCACTGTGGAAACTGGACGGTCATTGGATAAACACTGGGCTTTGTCCCGCCCATCGGACACTTTGGCTTCTGCATGATGATTGGATGATCTGTCTGAGGCTGAATCTCTTTTTGATTGGCAGTGAAATGAGCCAGTCAGAGATCTTGAAGCCTTCTCAGTTGTTCTGGACTGATCTGGAGGCTTTGTTGATCCCTAGCGAGTTTACCTTTCTTAAAAACGAGTGTTGAGAGAACACTGGGAAAATCCCTGGAAAAAACACCTGGTTGGTACGACATGGTCACTGATCATTTTCTTGAAAAGAAATGGAGGGAAGAGTTTACGTTTAAATAAACAAATTTATGATGGAGGCCGGAAAAAATGAGCTTCCCCTCCTTGACTGACCAGCAGCTGCCACTGTTGAGAACTGACTGATTGAGACCATCATGAAGTTAGTTAGTTTTTCTTGTGAACAATAAACAAAAACATATCATTGAATACAGCCTTAGAATCAATCCTGGAAAGATGGAAAGGTTGATATCTCTTTGGCCAGATAAAAAGGGGTGTCCGCAAAGATTTTTGGAGGTTTATAAGCTTCCAGATTTTAACATGGGGTTCAAATCCCGGAACTTCACTCACTGGTTTGATGCAGCACTGTTCACTTAGAGCACATTTATGGAAGCTTTCTAAAAGCTGGTGTGAAAGTAGAGAGCCCAAAGTCAGGGGAGAGTAAAAATAAATTCAAGTCATTTTTTTCCAGTGCTGAGCTTCTGTGTGTCTACTTGACCTAGAAAAAGCTGCCTCCATGGTTTCCTTCCTGTCACAGCTCAGCAGGGTGAAGGCAGAGGCTCGAATCGCTCTGTTGTCAGGGAGCGTCACAGACATCAACCTGTGGCTTAGCCAGGCCATGCAGCAGGCAGAGGAGGAGCTGGAGAGGGAGAGGCGCCTCAGCGAGCAGAGGAGGTCTACAGAGGACTTTTCAGTAAGTTCACACTCATACACACACACACACACTCACACAAACCCACACGCACACACACGTCTTCATTGAGGAGGTGGTTGGGGGAGCTTATATCATCAGGTCAGGAACATGAGGCCTGAACATGAAGTAGTTCACCTCTAACAGAATCTACAGTCTGAGGGTTTAGAGACCTTCAGTCTCCCTGAGAGGTTCTCCCTAAGTTCAAAATAAAGACGCTCAAAGGCTGCTCACTCCCAGCAGTCCCCAGATTCAAAAGTGGCTCACAGTATGCCATTGATCCTTCTGTGACTCCTGCCAAGGGCTCAGCGATTGGTGCCATTCTCTCAGTTATTGCCTTTCCTGGACACATCAAAAAGAGAAATGAATAACTGAGGTGATGAATAGAAAATGTAAAAACATTTTATTCTCTGCTGGCAGCAGGGGGGCGCTTTGATTAACGTTGAAAACTTGAATAGATGTATTTAGTATGGTACACTTGGAACATGTGTGTTTTATTAAGGAACCGGCTTTAACGGTATAAAAGATGAATGTTGCCTCTTTGACGTCACCTGTCTGTCCCTTCAACCTTGAAATGAAGCCAATCTGCAGACGCAGCCACATTCACTATGATGCTGTTAGTTTCCTTTTCTAACAGCTACAGGGGCACCATCAGTCACGTGACCTGAGCTGTGTCTCTGATTGGAAAAACAAACAATCCTAATAACTTCTAAACCGCACAGATAGAAAAAAAAGTCATTCACTGTGTGCCGACAGTGAAATCAGTGTTTTAGACCAAAGCTGTTTGTTGAACCAGGCTGTAAAGATGTGTGTAATGCTGTAAAAGTCTGTTTCTTTGGCGCGGTGGGAACATGACTTCCAGTCTTTCTGCAGCCAGACTCAAGAGGATTCCCAATAAACAGCAACTATTAGCACTTCTAGATTTGCTTCATTTTTACTGACCGGACGCTGCTCCTTGCTTTGTACATGTGAGTTATTAAGGTTGAAAACTTTGATCTTCTCTCTTGGCCGTGCCTACTGAACAAAAAAACCCTTTGATGAGGGATTGGCCTGAGTCACTGAGCAACCAATGGCTTACCACAGGCTGCTTTTGGATCTCCCTGTCACTCACTTTCCTTTTGTCTGGTTGACAGAAGCCCAGGTTTGAACGAGCAGCTTCATCAATCAATCAATCAATCAATCAAAATGTATTCATATAGCACTTTTCATACAAATAAAATGTAGCACAAAGAGCTTTACAGACACATGAATTAAATAAAAGAATTATACCCCAAACCCACTCCACCCAGCCCCGGGACCCACCCACACAGCAACCCATACACAGTGTTAATAATAAGCAACATAGATAAAAGACAGTAACAGAGCACACTGCTGTACCCAGTACGTACTGAGGAAACGCCGTCTTGAAGGTTTAAAAATGAGAAAACACTGGAGGTTAGGTAAAAAGTATAAAATTAGATTTATCATAATAGAAAATAAGAAAATGATTTTTCAGAATTAAGAATAAAAAATACTTGAAATTAAGTTAAAATATACATATGTATATATAATGATAAATAAATGAGGAATAAAACAGGAAAACTAGAGAAAAAAATACAGAAAATATAAAAAAAATTTAAAAAGAAAAGATTAAAAAAAAATAAAATAAAATAAAATAAAAATAAAAAAATAAGACAAGATAAGATAACAAAAAGTGGCCTGTACTTAAAGTAAATAAAACACTAAGAGGTAATTCAGGTAAAAGCTCGACTAAAAAGGCAGGTTTTGAGTCGGTTTTTAAAGACATTAACATTAGACGCAGCCCTCAGGTCTTCAGGTAGGCTGTTCCATAAGTGGGGGCCATAGTAGTAAAAAGATGCCTCATCATAAGTTTTTGTTTTAACTTTGGGAACTGTTAACAGAGAGCTTCCTGAAGACCTGAAGGCTCTAATGGGCTCATACGGTAAAAGCAAATCTGATAAATATGAAGGACTAAGATTAAGAGCTTTAAAAACCAGTAAAAGAATCTTTGAATCTATCCTAAAAGAAAATGAACTCATGTAAACTCATGTAAATGTTTATTATTGTGTCTGTGATAATGAGTGGGGATTGAGATCTTTAAAGGACATTTCACTATAAAGGAGTCAAACTCACTCAAAGGTGTGGCCTTAGATGTTAAAACTGTGAAACTGTCCCTTTAAATATGAAGAGGTTCATTTCCAGAGCTCTGTGGTCTTTGATGGAGTGTGACTTACATAAAAACACCTCTGAGTGGTATCCTGTAACGAGATGAGTCACTGAACAAACCAGACTCAAACTGAGGTCAGATCTGACCAATATCTCAACTTTCATACCCATCCTCAAAGGAAACCTTAGGTGGCTTATTCCACTTTACGTGAGGTGAAATGAAGAAGTCAAACTGCAGCAGGTTCTAGTCACACTCACAAGAGGAAATGAAGCCTCTGGGTCACATTTTGTAAAACTGGTGCATCAGTTTGTAACAAAGACCATTGAATGAATGAACAAATGAATGAATAAAATAGATAAATAGATAGATAAATAAATACTATGAAGGAGATTACATTCCTTGTCATTGCTTTGTGTTTTCAGGAGGATGAGTTTGAGCTGACTGACTTTGAGGACTATGACGATGAGAGCGGAGACATCTTTACAGATCCAGTGTCAGCATCAGGAGTGTGTGTTTACCCTGCAGCCTGCAGAGTTATCCATAACTATCAGGTATCAGTCATCAACCAGATGTTTTTTTATTCCTCCAGCACCACACTGACCGCGTGCTTCACTGAGACCATGCACTGAGTGCTCACAAAGACAGCACCATCAGCAGCTGACAGTGATCACAGCAATAGTCCAGATTAAAATGTTGTGCTGAAGAGGACACAGAGGGTTTGGGAGGTAAAGTAAACACAGACAGCAGAAATGGTGAGAAATGGTGAAGGAAAAAGACCAGAGACCAAGCTGCTTGGAGTCCAGTGTGATGCTCTGAGATGGTTTGAGGGGGCATGTCCTGATTTCATACTGGAAATAAATGTCTTAGTTGGTAATAACAGCGTCAGACTCCTGCTGTGAAGGGACTCATTGGGTGCGTTGCTCAGGTGTGATTTCGGCCCATTCTTCCACAGGGTCTTCAAATCTGGAAGATGGGCCTCTTCCATGAGCTCTGATCTTAGGGTTCAGGTCAGCTGATTCTCTGAGCCACTCTAGCAGCTGTATTTTCTGACACCAACTGAAAATAACTTTTCTGTGGTAACTTTTCTGACACCTCCTGCTTAAAACCCAAAAAGTCAGAAGGATCATGAGGCCCTGCTTTCACGGTCTGTATTCATACTGAAAATCAAGATCAAGCTAGCTTTTGTCCTTCAGCTCCACGGGAGGTTTCCGTCCTCCCTGAGTGAGAGTTTCCTCAGCGGTGTGTTTGGGATCATTGGACCTCATGCACTAATAAATGTGTAGATGTGTTTTCACTCTGGGCACAAGTTCAGTATTTACGCAAAATCACTGCTAGATTCATGACACGTGCGCACCAGCCAATTTCCTTCTCTCCACCGTGCATATGACCACACCCCAATTCATCCAAATAAGGTCATCTGTTCAGTGCATCAGGAGGAGGCTACCTTGACATCAGCATTGTCACTAGGTGCATCTCAAAGTGATAAAGTTCCTTCCTTCCTTCCTTCCTCCACTTGTGTCTTAGTCCCTCCCAGAGATGATGGAGAGAGACATGAGGAAAGGAAGAGAGGAGAGGAGAGGAGAGGAGAGGAGAGGAGAGGAGAGGAGAGGAGAGGAGAGGAGAGGAGAGGAGAGGGGAATGGAGGAAATTTGTTTTTAGAGCAATGGGATGTCCTCTCCTCTGTGTGCTGTTTAGAAGCTCACGGATTACTGTACCGGTAAAATGCACAACTGTTTGATTATTAATGAATTATGTAGCCCTTACCTAGAGCACATCTGATCATCAACTCTGAAACATATCAATATAACCCAGTTTATTGTGTTTCAGGAAGATTTTATTTATTAGATTTCAGTATAAATCCTCCATTATATTGATTTGATGATGGTTGTGTTCAGTATTTTGTGCTTTAAAGGGATAGTTCGGATTCTTTGACATGAACCTGTATGGCATCCTCATCTGTAGTTACATGCATCAGCACTGTCTTACCCCTGTCAGCGTCCTGTGACCCGAGATCTGGTTCGGTTTTGGTCCAGACGAAAGTAGTCCGGTAACATGGCTGGGGTCACGAAAATAAAGCATTTTTCCTCTCAAAACAAGTTGTGTTCAAAAGAGTGATACATTTGCATCACAAAACTGCAAACCAGAAAAAAGTCAGACTCCATTATCGATTGGCACTACTTTCTGGTGCGTATCACTGCGCCGCGCAGTGCAACCAGCTGACCGGCGCGCATTGTCACTGTCATTACAACTTTAAAAAGTTAACAATAACATGTCTGACTACGACCCTGATGAAGATGGCATTACATTTAGCACAGAGCCAAGGGGATATCTTTATGAACCTGAATATACTGATGCTGAAATTCGTCAGATGGAGTCAGAACGGGTGGAGAGAGAGACGATCACAGTCATGCCGCTCCTGGAGCCACAGCTGGAGCCGTGAAAGAGAGAGTGACAGACAAATGCTGGTGCACTTGTCAGAAGTGTGCAGCGGAGTCCTGCACTGGGTCGGGTACCCAACACAGCTGATTTGCAGGTGGTTTTTAAAACCTTTTTTTCTCCGGGTTCGGATCTGGGTGGAAAAAATAACATGTGGGTCAGGTGGCGCGTTTTAGTTTGACACATCAAAATTAATATAAACTGATAATAAACACAATAAAATAAAAACGTAAGTTGTAAGCTGGTTGTAGGGCTGTGACCATTTAGATTCTGGCTTCGAATCTGTAACATGGTGGAAGGCTGAGCCACGCTATCCAGTTCTTATAATACATCCATGGTTGTGACATGATCACGGCTCGTACCTGCTGAGCGTCGCTTAAGTCTGGACAGAAAGTAAGTCTACTGTTACACATGTAAAGGTCCTTTAAGAGATTAAAAGTTTAAAAGCTTTAAACGTAAAAAACGAGTGATTTACTGTTGTATGTGAGAAGATCACAGAGGGTTGATGATGGCTCCAGCTGTGGCTCCAGGAGCGACATGACTGTGATCGTCTCTCTCCACCTGTTCTAACTGCATCTGATGAATTTCAGCATCAGTATATACGGGTTCATAAAGATATCCCCTTGGCTCTGTGCTAAATGTAATATCATCTTCATCAGGGTCGTAGTCAGACATGTTATCGTTAACATTTTAAAGTTGTTATGACGGTGACAACGTGCACTGGTCAGCTGGATGCACTGCAGGGAGCAGTGATACGCACCAGAAAGTAGTGCCAATCGATAATGGAGTCTGACTTTTTTCGGGTTTGCAGTTTTGTGATGCAAATGTATCACTCTTTTGAACACAACTTGTTTTGAGAGGAAAAACGCTTTATTTTCGTGACCCCAGCCATGTTACCGGACTATTTTCGTCTGGACCAAAACTGCACCAGAACTCGGGTCACAGGACGCTGACAGGGGTAAGACAGCCCTGATGTACGTAACTATGGATGAGGATGCCATACAGGTTCATGTCAAAATCATTAAACTCCATTGTGTTTATGAAGTTTCAAGTAGAGAAGTCTGAGCCACTGCAGCGTCCAATCAGAGGGCTCTAATTTCGTGGCGCATGCCTGGCGCAGCCTGCGCAGTGCTAATTTCGTGCGGCGCACTGCTGTGCACTGCCAATTTGACAATTTGGTAGACCGTCTGCTCAGAGATGGGTGTGACGGCGCGCCAGGGGGAGGTGTCAGCAGATTCATGTTGGGGCAGTGACAATTTTGTGCCAAAAAAGTGCGCTGAAAGCTCGCCAGCTCCAACCTGGTCTATCCTCGGCGCAAGGCGGAGCGCACCCTGCGCAGCTGTAATTTGGTGACAGGCGCACAAGTGCGCACATGTCATCAAAGCCTCAGAGGCAGGTTTCCAGAGTGTCAGACATATTTTAATGCAGTAAACAATCACAGTAATCACTATTTAATGTAACCGTCTGAACCAGCATATACATTTATATCTATATTAACTGTCCCGTCACATCTGATGTCAGATTAAAGCCGTTTGTCATAATGGAAAGTTAACCTGACGGCAGCTGGAAGTTTGATGCACATCTTACAACTAAACAATTAACAGCCTTAACATCTGTTTTGTAGTATACTACTCTGCTTTTTTAGTTTCAGAAAATGGATCTACAGGTGATAATTTTGTTTCCCCTCTATCATAACTGTACAACACAAACTTTGGGTAGATCTTTCTAGATTTTAGTTATTTTGTCAATCATAAAATAGCAGAATCATCATATTTGATTTTTAACCTTTCACCAAAAGTTGTATCATTTACTGAAAATAAATCTGGAAGGGATTTTTATTTTTACAGCTGATGGAAAAAACACTTTTATGTATTCCACATTGTTTAAAAATTGTAAATAAGTGGTATATGGGCTAATTAATTTGTAAAAGTAAATGTGTCTTTTACAAGTGGAAGTGACCAGATTTACTGGTGTTTCTTTCTTGTCACTTCACTTCTATATCATGGACCATCTAACGTTGGTGTTGTGTTGTAGCTAAAATGCTGACTCATTCCAGTAGATGGTGGTAATTCACCAAAAGCTGCCACCTGCTTGGACAAACAGCGATAGCAATACAAACAGTATGCCAGGTAGACTGGTCTGTTGCATACTGAGAAATTTTCCTGGATCAGTACGACATCCAGGGATTTTTAGTATACTGTAGATTTTGTAAGTTTTGGCATACTGACTACTGCAGACTGAATTCCAATCAAAATAGTGGGCGCTGCTGGTGTAGTAGGTTTGAAAAACAGCAGCATTTATGCATCCATCCTTCCTTCAGTTATATGACGTCTGCCAGCGCTGCATGCAGAAAGACTGCCCCATTTCAGCAGAGACTTCTTAAAAATCAAACCTCTCTGTCTGCAGACAGGGAAGTCGCCCCCTGCTGGAAATTTGATATTACCTCACATTTCACTTGTTTTTTTAAAAGTCTATTAAATTATGATACTGCACGTAATTTTACATGTTGATTTCATCTCTTCTTGTAGGCTAGCCAATCAGATGAGCTGTCAATCATGGAGGGGGAAGAGCTTCAAGTGGTTGAAGATGGAGACGTGGAGGACTGGCTGAAGGTGGCTGCTTCGTTTTATCAGAACAAGAATCTCTGCTCCCTGCTTTGACCTGTCCTGACAAACGCTGTTCAGGACAACGTGTCTTCCTGCTCATGTGCCTGTCTCCCTGCTCATGTGCCTGTCTTCCTGCTCATGTGCCTGTCTCCCTGCTCATGTGCCTGTCTTCCTGCTCATGTGCCTGTCTCCCTGCTCATGTCTCTGTCTCCCTATTCATGTGTCTGTCTTCCTGCTCATGTGTCTGTCTCCCTGCTCACGTGTCTGTCTTCCTGCTCATGTGTCTGTCTCCCTGCTCATGTGTCTGTCTCCCTGCTCATGTGCCTGTCTCCCTGCTCATGTGTCTGTCTCCCTGCTCATGTGCCTGTCTCCCTGCTCATGTGTCTGTCTACCTGCTCATGTGCCTGTCTCCCTGCTCATGTGCCTGTCTTCCTGCTCATGCTTCTCTCTCCCTGCTCATGTGTCTGTCTCCCTGCTCATGTGCCTGTCTTCCTGCTCATGTGTCTGTCTCCCTGCTCATGTCTCTGTCTTCCTGCTCATGTGTCTGTATCCCTGCTCATGTGTCTGTCTCCCTGCTCATGTGCCTGTCTCCCTGCTCATGTGTCTGTCTCCCTGCTCATGTGCCTGTCTCCCTGCTCATGTGCCTGTCTTCCTGCTCATGCTTCTCTCTCCCTGCTCATGTGCCTGTCTCCCTGCTCATGTGCCTGTCTTCCTGCTCATGTGCCTGTCTCCCTGCTCATGTGTCTGTCTTCCTGCTCATGTGCCTGTCTTCCTGCTCATGTGTCTGTCTCCCTGCTCATGTGTCTGTCTCCCTGCTCATGTGCCTGTTTTCCTGCTCATGTGTCTGTCTCCCTGCTCATGTGTCTGTCTTCCTGCTCATGTGCCTGTTTTCCTGCTCATGTGTCTCTCTCCCTGCTCATGTGCCTGTCTTCCTGCTCATGTGTCTGTCTCCCTGCTCATGTGTCTGTCTCCCTGCTCATGTGCCTGTCTCCCTGCTCATGTGCCTGTCTTCCTGCTCATGTGCCTGTCTCCCTGCTCATGTGCCTGTCTTCCTGCTCATGTGCCTGTCTCCCTGCTCATGTCTCTGTCTCCCTATTCATGTGTCTGTCTTCCTGCTCATGTGTCTGTCTCCCTGCTCATGTCTCTGTCTTCCTGCTCATGTGCCTGTCTCCCTGCTCATGTGCCTGTCTTCCTGCTCATGTGCCTGTCTCCCTGCTCATGTGCCTGTCTTCCTGCTCATGTGCCTGTCTCCCTGCTCATGTCTCTGTCTCCCTATTCATGTGTCTGTCTTCCTGCTTATGTCTCTGTCTCCCTGCTCATGTGCCTGTCTCCCTGCTCATGTGTCTGTCTCCCTGCTCATGTGTCTGTCTCCCTGCTCATGTGCCTGTCTTCCTGCTCATGTGCCTGTCTTCCTGCTCATGTGCCTGTCTCCCTGCTCATGTGCCTGTCTCCCTGCTCATGTGCCTGTCTCCCTGCTCATGTCTCTGTCTCCCTATTCATGTGTCTGTCTTCCTGCTCATGTCTCTGTCTCCCTGCTCATGTGCCTGTCTCCCTGCTCATGTGTCTGTCTCCCTGCTCATGTGTCTGTCTCCCTGCTCATGTGCCTGTCTTCCTGCTCACGTGCCTGTCTTCCTGCTCATGTGCCTGTCTCCCTGCTCATGTGTCTGTCTTCCTGCTCATGTGTCTGTCTCCCTGCTCATGTGCCTGTCTCCCTGCTCATGTGCCTGTCTTCCTGCTCATGTGCCTGTCTCCCTGCTCATGTGTCTGTCTCCCTGCTCATGTGTCTGTCTTCCTGCTCATGTGCCTGTTTTCCTGCTCATGTGTCTCTCTCCCTGCTCATGTGCCTGTCTCCCTGCTCATGTGTCTGTCTTCCTGCTCATGTGTCTGTCTCCCTGCTCATGTGTCTGTCTTCCTGCTCATGTGTCTGTCTCCCTGCTCATGTGCCTGTTTTCCTGCTCATGTGTCTCTCTCCCTGCTCATGTGCCTGTCTCCCTGCTCATGTGTCTGTCTTCCTGCTCATGTGTCTGTCTCCCTGCTCATGTGCCTGTCTTCCTGCTCATGTGTCTCTCTCCCTGCCTCTGTCTCTGCCAGGTGTGTAATGCGTGTGGACAGGTGGGTTATGTCCCTGAGCATTATGTGCAGTTCTTGTGTCTGCCTGTAGAGGACGCCGCTCAGCTGGACGGTTCATTTGGCTCCACTTCCTCCAGTAGCACTAAAGAGAGGAGCAGAGGTCAGTGTGTGTTTGTGTGTGTGTGTGTGTGTGTGTGTGTGTGTGTGTGTGTGTGTGTGTGTGTGTGTGTGTGTGTGTGTGTGTGTGTGTGTGTGTGTGTGTGTACCAGAGGTGTCAGAAGTATTTAGATGTATCACTCAACAACAAGTATAGATAGCAGGGTTTAAAAAGACTTTTGTAGAAGTTAGTGTTGCATCTTAATTTATTAACTTAAGTAAAAGAGTAAAAGTACTGGTTTCAAAACAAGTCAAAGTATCAGGGTAAAAGTGTAAGGGGAACAATTGCCATTAAGGACAAAGGCTTGGGCTGTAGCAGCACCACAGGGGCCTGAAGTGCACTCCAAAGGCCATTACGACTATAAAGTTTTGTTTAAAAAAATTGGGGGCAGCTGGTGTTGACCAATAGGGTCTAAACATGTGCTAGAACTCTTCAAACTAATTGAGGCTAGCCAAAATGTTTCATTACTTTATTTACTTTATTGATCACAACACCCACAGTGTTTCCCCTGTGACTATGTTGGGGAAGAGCCCGCCACAAGGCAGCCTCCCCCCATGTAGGTCATATTCATTTTATTTTTACCACGTAGTGCAGGACTAAAGCACAAGTAATTCAAGGTAACTGTAGATAATTTTTGAATAATTGTTGTGTTTTTCGTATAAGAGCCACCATACTAAGTAGGTGCTGTTTCCTGTTTTGTGCCAGTAGAGCATGGCACTGGGTCTTCTTCATGTTGACTGACTGTCAAGAAGCACTTTGTGTTCCCCTGGCTATGGTTAAATAAATGTTTGAGTGAGAACTTCACTGCCTTATTATTCCAACTCATGCTCAGACAGTGTTATGTTTATACCTCTCATCCAACCACAATCCAATTCACTCTATCTGGATGGTGCAATTTTTATTAGATAGGTTTTTGTTTTCATTTTTTTGTGTGTGTTTGTGTTGTTCTTATTTTTTCTTTTTCTGTTGTTTTTTTATTTTTATCTTTTACTGTATTTATTTATTTTTTTCTGACAGGCTGGAATGAAACAAGTCGAAATGAAACAGGAGTAACGGCTATTTTCAAAATGTAGGGAGTAGAAAGTACAGATATTTCTCTGAAAATGTAAAGAGTAGAAGTAAAAAGTCTGCTAAAAAGTTACTACTCCAGTAAAGTATAAATACTCAAAATTTCTGCCTAAGTAAGGTAAAAAAGTATTTTTACTTTGGGACATAACACCTCTGGTGTGGATCCATGTTGATGATGTTTCCTGTTTCAGGTGTAGCCAGAGCTCTCTTCTCCTACCAGGCCCAGAGTGCAGAGGAGCTTTCCTTCCAGGAGGGGGCGCTTATCCAACTGAGACGCTATCGACATGGGGAGGTGTGTGTTGTGCTCCTCAGGAAATGATTTTTTAGGACTGACCTCCTGAGATGTATGGTCTCTTCCCTTTAAAACAAAGGATGTTTAATGTAAAGGTTTTCAGAGGGATGGGTTTGGCTCTTTAGGAAATGGAGGGTGCAAAGCAGACACATGCAGTGAGTGCAAAACACATGTCCACAGAGCATGTTGATGATGGTTTCATGGCTTTTTTTGCCAGTTTAGATATAAAAAAAAGGGGATTAACTGATACTTAAATTTAAAACTTAACTGAGTGAAAGACATATGAAGCTCTAATTCTGATCTTTGTCACCTTATTAAAAATGTGTAACATGAGAAACACCTGGTATTTAAATTAATCACTTATGTCTGTGTGCACCTTATAAATTTTGCATCCAATAAAACAATTGATTCCTAATTTTGAACCTAAATTTAACTAAGCTATGGAGGCTTATGTTGCATAACCTCATTTTAAGTGGGAATTGGGATGTTTAAAGCCCATGTTGTTTCTTTAGATGCAGTCTCTTCAAAATTTAAATCATCCTATTGATTTCATGTGTTTTTAGTTCAGTGTGGTGGCAGATGATCTCCAATCTTCAAAGAGGAGCTGCAGGACAAAAAAAAATTAAATACATAAAAACAGGCAAAAGTCCACAACAATCTATAAGAGCAGACACAGCATCGCTGCAAACTCACTGCATCACTGACAACTTGCTGCAGCACTGAAAACTCACTGCAGCACTGCAAACACGGCAGCACTAAAAACTCACTGCAGCACTGCAAACACGGCAGCACTGAAAACTCACTGCATCACTGAAAACTCACTGCATCACTGAAAACACGGCAGCACTGAAAACTCACTGCATCACTGAAAACTCACTGCAGCACTGCAAACACGGCAGCACTGCAAACACGGCAGCACTGAAAACTCACTGCATCACTGAAAACTCACTGCATCACTGCAAACAGGGCAGCACTGAAAACTCACTGCATCACTGAAAACTCACTGCAGCACTGAAAACTCACTGCAGCACTGAAAACTCACTGCATCACTGAAACTCACTGCATCACTAAAAACTCACTGCATCACTGCAAACACGGCAGCACTGAAAACTCACTGCATCACTGCAAACAGGGCAGCACTGAAAACTCACTGCATCACTGAAAACTCACTGCAGCACTGAAAACTCACTGCAGCACTGAAAACTTACTGCATCACTGAAAACTCACAGCAGCACTGAAAACTCACTGCAGCACTGAAAACTCACTGCAGCACTGAAAAGTCCTGGCAGCACTGCAAACAAGGCAGCACTGAAAACTCACTGCATCACTGAAAACTCACAGCAGCACTGAAAACTCACTGCATCACTGCAAACAGGGCAGCACTGAAAACTTACTGCATCACTGAAAACTCACTGCATCACTGAAAACTCACTGCATCACTGCAAACAGTGCAGCACTGAAAACTCACTGCATCACTGAAAACTCACTGCAGCACTGAAAACTCACTGCAGCACTGAAAACTCACTGCATCACTGAAAACTCACAGCAGCACTGAAAACTCACTGCAGCACTGAAAACTCACTGCAGCACTGAAAAGTCCTGGCAGCACTGCAAACAAGGCAGCACTGAAAACTCACTGCAGCACTGAAAACTCACTGCAGCACTGAAAACTCCTGGCAGCACTGCAAACAGTGCAGCACTGAAAACTCACTGCATCACTGAAAACTCACTGCAGCACTGAAAACTCACTGCAGCACTGAAAACTCACTGCAGCACTGAAAACTCACTGCATCACTGAAAACTCACAGCAGCACTGAAAACTCACTGCAGCACTGAAAACTCACTGCAGCACTGAAAAGTCCTGGCAGCACTGAAAACAAGGCAGCACTGAAAACTCACTGCAGCACTGAAAACTCACTGCAGCACTGAAAACTCCTGGCAGCACTGCAAACACGGCAGCACTGAAAACTCACTGCATCACTGAAAACTCACTGCATCACTGCAAATACGGCAGCACTGCAAACACAGCAGCACTGCAAACACGGCAGCACTGCAAACATGGCAACACTGCAAACAGGCCAGCACTGAAAACTCACTGCAGCACTGAAAACTCACTGCATCACTGCAAACAGGCCAGCACTGAAAACTCACTGCAGCACTGAAAACTCACTGCAGCACTGAAAACTCACTGCATCACTGAAAACTTGCTGCAGCACTGTAAACTCACTGCAGCACTGAAAACTCACTGCATCACTGAAAACTCACTGCAGCACTGAAAACTCACTGCAGCACTGAAAACTTACTGCATCACTGAAAACTCACAGCAGCACTGAAAACTCACTGCAGCACTGAAAACTCACTGCAGCACTGAAAAGTCCTGGCAGCACTGCAAACAAGGCAGCACTGAAAACTCACTGCATCACTGAAAACTCACAGCAGCACTGAAAACTCACTGCATCACTGCAAACAGGGCAGCACTGAAAACTCACTGCATCACTGAAAACTCACTGCATCACTGAAAACTCACTGCATCACTGCAAACAGTGCATCACTGAAAACTCACTGCATCACTGAAAACTCACTGCAGCACTGAAAACTCACTGCAGCACTGAAAACTCACTGCAGCACTGAAAACTCACTGCATCACTGAAAACTCACAGCAGCACTGAAAACTCATGCAGCACTGAAAACTCACTGCAGCACTGAAAAGTCCTGGCAGCACTGCAAACAAGGCAGCACTGAAAACTCACTGCAGCACTGAAAACTCACTGCAGCACTGAAAACTCCTGGCAGCACTGCAAACACGGCAGCACTGAAAACTCACTGCATCACTGAAAACTCACTGCATCACTGCAAACACGGCAGCACTGCAAACACAGCAGCACTGCAAACATGGCAGCACTGCAAACATGGCAACACTGCAAACAGGCCAGCACTGAAAACTCACTGCAGCACTGAAAACTCACTGCATCACTGCAAACAGGCCAGCACTGAAAACTCACTGCAGCACTGAAAACTCACTGCAGCACTGAAAACTCACTGCATCACTGAAAACTTGCTGCAGCACTGTAAACTCACTGCATCACTGAAAACTCACTGCAGCACCGGAAATTCGCTGCATCACTGAAAACTCACTGCAGCACTGAAAACTCGCTGCATCACTGAAAACTCACTGCAGCACTGAAAACTCGCTGCATCACTGAAAACTCGCTGCAGCACTGCAAACACAGCAGCACTGCAAACGTGAACAATCACAGCTGTGTTACCCTTTACTGACCTGTGGCCTGTGGGACTGTTTTGCAGGTAGATGATGGGTTTTGGGAAGGAGAGCTGAACGGGCAGGTTGGTTTCTTTCCATCCTTGGTGGTGGAGATCATCCACAACAAGTGGGAGGATGAGGAGGAAGAGGAAGAACAAGTGGAGGTATTTTCCCAGTAGTTTCCTTTGAAGTCCCCCACATCATTTTTCTTGTCTGGATCAAAATATGTAACAAATCTGTGTTTGTTTTTCAGCCTCTCCCCACCCCAACCATGCCTCCTTTCCCCCCCCCTATCCCAGACCCCTCTGACCCTGCCTGTGGTTCAGCTACACCCCCTAGCTGTGTGGAGGACATACAGCAGGTCTTTCCTCAAAGGCTCTCAGAGGAGTCAGACGGTGAGTTATGGCAAACTTGACCCCAGACTGAACAGAGTTTTCTTTTTTAACAGTTGTTTTTCCTCCAATCAGATGGCTGCTGCAATTCTCCAGATTTCACCAGCAGCCGACTGCGACCAGTACGTGATGTTTCTGACATTAACTACAAAATTCTTTCAAAATAAACAAATGAGACAATGATGGTGGTTGAAGAGCTGGTCTCTCACCAAACTCTCTGTATGTGTGTTTCAGTGTCGAGCTCCTCCTCCTCCTCCAACTCAGAAGCCTTCACCTCAGCCTTGAGTCAGAAACAGGCCTCTCAGTCAGTGTCTATAGAATATATCACATGTTCAGACCAAGAAGCACCGGCTTCAGGGGTAGGTGTAGGGTGAAAACACATCTCTTACAAATAAGACGCTGCTTATTCCTGCTACATCATTACCCCTAGTCTCTTGCTGGCTGTATCGTAGGTAGTAGCAAAGATTGTATATCTGATAAAAATATCCATATCATGGGAAATTTGTCATACCCCTTGGTTTTCATAAAAGCTGTGGTTTGTCCTTGTTTTATCGAGTACACTCCTTTACTAGATGTTCACGCGGACTGGCCCTGAATTAATAAACATTTAGTTGTTTGTATTTTTAAAGCAAAAGTTGAGGATTATGTGTTTCAGAGGTGTGCTCTCAGAGCTTGTGCGCTGCAATGATCCTGACAGCAAACATTCCATCTTTGTTATTGGCCACATGTTGCCTGCCCGACCTAACTCAGGCCCCATTTACACAATGTTTCACCCCAAAACGCAGTGACAAAATCTGTTTACATTGAAATGCTGAATGACTGAAAATGCTGTAGTAAGCATGCTAGCGCCTGTAGTTGGCGCTATGACTGCCTTGTCCAGAAGCAGCTTTTGATAGATGTCCGCTGAAGTAGAGTCGGGCTGATCATCCGGTTTATTGGTGAATGCTAAGTGCAGACGTGGAGCAACAAGTACATGTTTTGTTGAAATACAGTCAGCAGATTCAGCAGCACAAGCACAACTTGGTAGGCCGCGATGATCGTAACAACAGTATTGTTGTTCTGTTGAGTGCACATGTGCAAAGCAAAGCGTGATGTCAGAATTTTCACTGAAAATGCCGGCTTACTGTTTACACAGCAGCAGTGGCCGCAGTGTTTCACAAAACTCCCACTCTGGAGGCCATTTTTAAAAGTTCATGTTTTAGGTCAGCTAAAACGCAGCGTAAAAGAGAGGCTGAAATGCAACAATACTTTTGTGTTTCATCCTGAAACTTTAGTTGTGTAAACAGCCCTTGGTATGGGGCTTTGTACCTAGTGTTGTGTCAGGGCCACTGGAGCCTGACAGTGAGTAGACACTCACACGTGGCATCCTTTCTTAGCTCACTTTGAAATTATAAAAGTGGGTGGAAATAAACTTTAGGGTGCAGTGTGCAGGTATATGTCTATATGTAAAGATTTTTCTGTTTGTGTATGGAGGTGTGTGTTTGTACTTGTATACAATTAAATTTTTTTTATAACTTACTGGCTGTTTTTTGTTTGTTCACATGTTTAAATGTTTAATGTAAATGCCTTTGTGTTATTGCTGTTATATGTGTTATAACTATTAATAAAAAATGACCTTGATCAAAGTGCAGGTTGCTTGGATTGCACTTAATTGGTACATTTGGTAAGACCTCAGCTGAGTGGTATTAGTCTAATTACTCCCACAATGCACCATGTTAAGTTAACTCCTCTTTAGTTATTGTGAAGACTTGTGAAGGATGTTTCAAAGATGTTGTTACTTTATTATATATCCATGAGCCTGTATGTTAGAGGTGTTTACAGGCGTCATCACTGAGTCCACCCTGAGCAGGTCCACAGCTTTAATAACTTTATTAACAAGGGAAGCATGGCATCAGCACCTTCAGTCATTAACACATGGCTAGAGGATGAACATCCAACCCAGCAGCCGACACTCTGGTACGCACCTTCATCCTGTATCAGAGCTTTGCATTGGATGGTGTCCATGTATGAATCCCAACACCTGATGTGCAGAGATGCTGTTACTGATATCTCAGAGTACTGCATTACAGCCACGTTCTTTAGTTCAGTAAAACATCCTGGGGATCCAACAGAGACCTCCCTCTACCTCCCCCTGTGGGTCCTCATTAAAATCATTTAAGCAAAGCACCAAATAATGCCATCACAACCAGGAGCATCTTTAGTCTTCAGGAACTTTATCTTCACAATCATCTGCACAATAAAAAAAATAAAAATAAAAATAAAAATTAAAAAAAAGGGGGGGGGGGGGGGGGGGGGTGTTCACTCTATTCTAAATAAGCCTGCACACTCAGCCACTTCATACATACTTACACACTCTATCTACCAGGCAGAACCCCAACAGTGGCTGTGAAACTCATAACCCCTTCAGAGTAATAATGTTTATCTCAAACAACCTTGAACCAAATAGTTCTGTCACTTTTGAGATGACCCACCCAACCCCACCCACCAAAATAAACAGGTTTACAGAAAAGAGTTGGCCTAAAACAAAGCCACACATCCTGACTGATGTGTGATGAATTATGAGGCCAATAATGAAAACCTGTTTCCTAAAGCTTGACACATTTCAGTAAAGTCTACAAGCACTGATAGACAATGGCTTTAAAAACTGAAGTTTACAAATCATTACCATATAACATCTAACATTAGTGACCTTACAGTTCTTCTCAGTTTAGTTTAGTTTAGTTTAGTTTTAGATTATTTGTTTATTGTTTCGTGGACAGTCCCCTTTAATTCACTATGCAGTAAAAGAGGCGGCTTTAGCCTGTACGGCTAATTTCCAGCTGTTGTCCCCGGCCAGTTGTAAAACAGGCAGCCTACAATGTAATCATTAAAAGTTAAGATACAATTAAATACAACAGAAAATACATAGAATGTACAATGGGGAGAATAAGTATTGAACACGTCAATTTTTTTCTCATCACATTTGTTTCCAAAGCTGCAATTCACATGAAATTTCTCCCAGACATTTTTATTAACTCAAATAATCCACACATGAAAAGAAATCACAACGTTCAGGTCTATAAATAATGATTATGAGGAGTTAAGTACGATAACACAGGAAAAAAGTATTGAACACGCTAACTGAGACTCATCTAATACTTAGTGGAGAAGCCTTTGTTTGTAATGACAGCTTCCAGAAGCTTCTCGTATGTTTGAACTAATGGCCCACACTGCTCAGGTGTGATTTTGGCCCATTCCTCTGCACAGATTGTCTTTAAAGCTGGAATATTCTTTGGTGCCCTCTGCTGAACCCTTTTCTTTTCTTCTTTCCGCAAATGTTCAGTTGGATTGAAGTCAGGTGATAGACTAGGCCATTCTAACAGATTGATTTTCTTTTTTTGAAACCATTTGAGAGTCAACTTTGCCGTGTGCTTTGGATGGTTGTCCTGGTGGAAGGTCCAGCCACGTCTCATCTTCATCATCCTGGTGGATGGCAGCAGATTCAGATCAAGAATTTTCCCATACATGGCTCCATTCATTGCTCCATCAGTTATATGAAGTTTGCCAACACCATGAGATGAGAAACAACCCCATGCCATGATGCTTCCACCTCCAAACTTCACTGTTGGTGTAGTGTTTTTTGGCTGATGTGCAGAGCCATTTCTCCTCCAAACATGGTCTGTAGTATGACAGCCCAAAAGTTCAGTTTTGGTCTCATCTGACCAGACAACATTCTCTCAGTATTCTACAGGTTTGTCAAGATGCTGTTTAGCAAACTTTAAACCAGCTTCAACATGCCTTTTCTTGAGGAATGGAGTCTTGCAGGCTGAGCGTCCATAGAGGCCATGGTGGTGGAGTGCATTGCCTATTGTTTTCTCTGTAACAATTGTACCTGCTGCCTCCAAGTCTTTCTGTAGCACTTTCAGGGTGATCCTTGGCTCGTTGAGTACTCTTCTGACTATCTTTCTGACTCCCTGGTCAGAAATCTTCAAGGAGCTCCTGTGTGTAGCCTGTTGATGGTAAGGTGGTTCTTCTTCCACTTACGAATAGTGGCCCCAATGGTGCTGACTGGAATATTCAGGTGCTGTCTGTAACCAGTTCCATTGTGATGCTGAGCAACAATCAGGCTGTGAATGTCTTCGGAGAGCTCTTTGCCTTTACCCATCATGAGGTGTGTGGTATTTAACTGCTTGGTGAAAAAATGACATTTTTTATAGGACCATTGATTTGCTCTAGCCCAGCTGATGTCGGTTTGCACTAATTGGAAGTTCAAGTAATAATTACTGACAGATTTCAGGTGGTATGGTGCATTTCCTTGCCAAAGCATACAGCTTGTCCATGGTGTGTTCAATACTTTCTCCTGTGTTATCACACTTAATTCCACATTATCATTATTTATGGACTTGAATGTCAGAATTTCTTTTCATGTGTGGATTATTTGAGTTAATACCAATGTCTGGTAGAAATATTGTTTGAATTGTGGCTTTGGAAATAAATGTAATGAGAAAAAAGTTGACGCATTCAATACTTATTTTCCCCACTGTATGGTTAAAAGGCCTAAAACTAAAGGAAGAGACAAACAGCTTATCACACAAAATGAGAACAGACTCAAAGCAATTCATGCATTAAAAGGCAAGACTGAGACAACAAAGGGTGAAGAAATAATCCTAAAGGCCACATTCAAAGCACGGATAAGACATTACATTAAGACATTACATTAAGGCCGGCAGCATCAATGACTACGTCACATCCAACACAGGCTTTCCCATGTGACCGAGATCAGTGGCTACACCTGTAGTTGTCTGTAAGCCACAATTTGAGATGGGATATAAAAGTGGAGTATTCATGTATGTCTTTGATAGTGTTGGGCATTGAATTCCAATGATGTATTGCTCTGACACAAAATGATTGCTGACCAAAAGTGCTCTTTCTGAATGGAATTAGAAGGTCACCTCTTGTGGTGCTTCTAGTAGTCTGTATGCCTTTGTATTGGACTGTGAATGAGATTAGGGGAGGAGGAGCAGTATTATGTAGAATTTTGTAAACCAGGCAGATGTTTTTGTACTCGATAACATCTTCAAAGCTCAGTAATTGACAGTTATTTAATATGATGCAATGATGTGAACTGTTGGGCTTCTGGTCCAGCACTTTAAGTGTTTTCTTATAAAGAGTGGCTGATGGCTTTAAGGACGAGCTGCAAGTTTGACCCCAGCTTGTCAAACAGTTTGTTAGATGTGACATAATCATAGCATCCATAAACAATTTGGCAGCATTAAAACTCAGTGCATTTCTGATCAATTTAAAAATGACTAGGCTAAATTTGACCCTGCTGCACACTTTCTTAATGTGCGCTTTAAATAAAAGATCTGAATCAACAACAACACACAGATACTTGAGTTGTGACACAATAGTCATGTTTTGACCAGAAATTGTTATGTTTACTGCAACGTTACATCGTTGTTTAGTGAAAAACATTCATACTGTTTTATTTACATTGATTTAAAGGCATGAGTTGTTTAATCAATTTGTTATTAAATTCATGGCTTTGGTGAGTTGGGCAGCAGCCAGATATTTTGTCTTGGCGTGCACATAAACTATAGTGTCATCTGCATACATTTGTGTTTTGATTTCAGGGCAAATCATGGCAGATCATTTATATATAAGCTAAACAAAAGTGGTCTAAGTATTGATCCTTGTGGTACCCCAGTGCATAAATTAAGTGCTGATGAAAGTTGGTTGTTTACAGAAACATGTTGACTTCTACCAGTTGGATATGACTCAAACCATTTGAGTGGCAAAGGAGAGAAGTTAAAAGCAGACAGTTTGGCTATTAGGACCTGATGGTTGACTGTGTCAAAGGCTTTGCGAAGGTCTAAAAACACAGCACCAACAACACCTCCCTTGTCAACCAAAGCTGTGACGGTCTCTACAAAGAAGCAGTTAGCTGTTTCTGCCGAGTGATGGGCCCTAAAGCCGAACTGCATGGGATGAAGAGTAAATGGACCATTATTCAAGAAAGAAACAAGCTGCTCTGATACACACTTCTCAGCAACCTTGGAATCACAGGTAAAATACTAATTGGATGGTAGTTGCTTATGTTCATAGTGTCATCTAACTTAAATAAGGGAGTTACAATTGCAGTCTTCCAGGAAGTTGGAAATATCCCTTGTAATATTGACTGGTTGATAGACTGTGTGATGGGGTAGACTAGATTTTCTTTCAGAGATTTAAGCATTTTAGTGTCCATACCATTAATATCCTTTGCTGTTGAAATTTTAAGTGAATCAATTATTGCTCTAGCTTTAAGTTCAGAAATAGGCTGAATTCTAAAAGAAGGCTTGCTTTCATCTACTTTATGAATATGCAAAGTTGTTAAAGGAAAACTTTGTGCAATATCCACCACAGAATTGAAAAATATTCATCGAAGTTTGCAGCTACTTGAGCTGGATCTTGTGTTATTTTACCGTTCAGATTCAGCTGTGGTTGATGTCTAGGTCTGTGGCTAATTCCCATCACATTCTTAATTTGCTCCCAAATCAGCTTTGTGTTACCCTTTGCCTCATTTATAATCGATGTGAAGAAGTTTGCTTTAGCCTTTCAGATCACCTTGAGAACTCTGTTATGTAATGACGTGAACCTAAGCCTGTGACTATTTAGCTTTGTCTTCAATGATCTTTTCAATGCCAAGTCTCTTTCTTTCATAAGGTTGAATATTTCGGTACTGAGCCAAGGGAGTGCATTAGTTTTCCTTTTTCTCTTGACCTTTCCTGTAAACTCCTTAACTAGACCATGTAGCTGTATTGTATTGTACTGTAGCTTGGTTGTAACTGTCTCGCTATATGCTTCTGTGTTGCTCCCTCGTTATATATTTTTCCAATCAGTCTCCTGCACTGCTCTTTGGGAAATTAACCATGTCATTTTGAGGTATCCTGAGTTGCTCCAAAGGTCTATTAAAATGATGAAAACGCTTCTTTGTAGGTTTTCTGGACTTAATGTTAGGTTGTGGTCTGACAGTGAAGAAATTAAAGGTTTTTACAACTCTGTCAGGCTTGTTACAAAATATTAAATCTAGATGTGTCTGGGACGATGCAGTTACTCTGGTTGGGCCTTCCATCAGTGGAGTAAACTCAAGACTGTTCGTGATCTTCTTAAGGGGTTTCCTACTGGACTTATTTAGCCAGTTACAATTTAGATCTCCAAGTAGTATTACCTTGGTTTTAACATCACATGCTTGAAGTAGCTTCTTAAATGTGATAAAAAAAAAAAAAAAAAAAAAAGTCATCATTACAGGAAGGTGGGCGATGCACAACAATGGGCACAAAAGACATTTCAGATGAAAGCACAATCTTTAGGCCAATACACTCTAGATCATGATCCATAGGCCAGCATATCTGTTCACATTTAATATAGTCTTTCATATAAATCACGACCCCACCCCCTCTTCCCTCAGATCTATCCCGTCTGGGAATATTATAGCCTGGTACATGTAATGCTGCAGGTGGAGAGTTTATGTGTAGCCAAGATTCTGACAAGCCTAGAAAGTCTAGATTGGAGTTTACAAGGAGATGATGTACTTGTTCAATCTTCAAAGTATGGCTGCAGATGTTGATATGCCCTCCAAATATACCCTTTGGTTTGAGGTGTGGATCCCAGTCGAGAGAGATTGACAGTTTTTTAAAAAGTTCAGCTTGTGATGCTGCTTCAGCACAGGGTTTCTATTACTTTTGTTAGCGCTGACAGGTGTGGAGAACAGGCTGGTGCATTTACTGTGAGCACGTTGAGCGCACTGGTCAGTTACCCTGTATTTAGGACAAGGCAAGCCAGTTACAACAGAAGTGCATGGCCAAGAAGTAGTTGCTTTGGTCCATTTCTCAAATCATCCTCGTCATTTGCAAAACAGTCAGTGCATTTATCAGAACAGTTTGAACAAATAGCAAAACACCATGGATCACCTGCTAAAGCCAGTCTCTGGTTCAAAATCCTTAGTTCCTCCCTCCAAAGTAAATTTCTGTCAGTGAACATGTCAGTGCATCAGAATGAGGAGTCCTAGTGTCAGTGTGTATGGATGGGACAGTCAAAGTGCTGAGTCATGTTGTCAGTATAACAGACTACTCTGGAAGGACGTCCTGATGTAAACTGTGGCTAAAGTTTTGATGACACTTAGTATAAAATGTAAATTACATCTTGGTGTATCTGGGATATTGATTACAAGAAACTAGACAAAATTCACATTTTCACTTTCACTGTTTGTGCTGTAATTTGTTGACTGACTCCATCATTGGGAGATATAAAAAGGAGAAGAAGGGGCTGCAATAGCACAAGAAAAAAAACAAAAGTAGAAATATGAACATAGAACAGTCATTTTAGTGAAAACTTTTCATGCAGTGCAGTGGGAATTACAGAGCAGTGCAGTCTTCCTTCACCTCCTCATGTTCCTGTATGTTAGGACACAAATTCTCATCCACATCACAACAAAGATCTTCTCTGTTCACATAAAGGGCTAAAATTTCGTAGACCAGGCGCAAGTGCAGGCGCACCTGCCCTGCGCCTGCCTTCGCCACGTGGACAGGGCTTGACCTGCGCACTTTGCAAGTTTCCTGCAGTGCCAAGAGAGGCGCAGTCACCATGCAGAGGAGTTTAGAGAAGCACAGAGGAGCGCATAGGAGCGCATAGGAGCGCAGAGGAGCGCAGAGCTGCACGTCCACTCCTCCCTCCGCGCAAATGGCAGAGAGGGAGGAGAAAAGCCGTGAGTGGGTTTAACACAGCTGAGTGCTGTTTTCACCAATCAAATAAGCGCCTCTCCTCACCTTTAATAGCGCAGCGTCTGATTGGTCTGACTGATCCACAGCACCGCGGAAACAGTGCTGGTAGCGGAGACCGTCAGAGCTGCTGTCCCTGCAGTAGGTCAATGGACAGCAGGGCACATCAGAGGACACGAAGTGCGTCACCGTGTAGGCCAGCTCCTGGGACAGATTTAATCTGTTCCTTTGTCATTAATAGGAGAACAAAATGAAGAGACAGTTACACAGCTGGCTTATCCATTCAGAATACTTTTGATCCACCTGCACTCCTGGTTTGTCATCGCCAAGCAGAGCCTTTGGTGATACACTGTATACTCTCCCAGTGTCTCCACCTCATCCTCCTTACAATAATGTACTCCATCTTTTTAGATCAGGTTAAAAATAAAGACTAAAACAGAGAAATATGGGAAATCATGGGTAAACCCTGAGTGACATACATTTATTTCGTCTCTTTTTTCTTTGTCTTTTCTCTCCCTCTTTTCTTTGAATGAAATGAAATGAGAGAACCAGATATATACTCAGTATCAGATGTTAAGGCTGTTTATTGTTTAGTTGTAAGATGTGCATCAAACTTCCAGCTGCCGTCAGGTTAACTTTCCATTATGACAAACGGCTTTAATCTGACATCAGATGTGACGGGACAGTTAATATAGATATAAATGTATATGCTGGTTCAGACAGTTACATTAAATAGTGATTGCTGTGATTGTTTACTGCATTAAAATGTGCCTGACACTCTGGAAACCTGCCTCTGAGGCTTTGATGACATGTGCGCCTGTCACCAAATTACAGCTGCAGAGGGTGCGCTCCGCTTTGCGGAGGATAGACCAGGTTGGAGCTGGTGAGCTTTCAGCGCACTTTTTTGGCATGAAATTGTCACTGCGCCAACATGAATCTGCTGACACCTCCCCCTGACGTGCAGTCACACCCATGTCTGCGCAGACGGTCTACCAAATTGTCAAATTGTCAGTGCACGGCGGTGCGCAGCACGAAATTAACACTGTGCAGGCTGCGCCAGGCTTGTGCCACAAAATTAGAGCCCAAAGTCTGAATGATTGAGGACACAGTTGTTCTCCCAGCTTTTGGCTACATCCTTCAACCAACCTGGGTCGTTGTAAGCTTATGATTGAGAGCATGGTCTACAGGTGTGACAGATCTTTATTTTCCTTTACAGGAAATTTGTTGCCACTGTCTGTACAGAGGAAAGTACACAAACATACCTGCGAGTTGATGGTTTATGAGATGAACCTTTGAGCTATTTCAGAAAACTGGTTGATCATTGGTTGAAAAACACAAATGTAATTGTATGGGAAGATGTTTGACATAATATGATAACCTGTTCAATCTTTTTGTATGTAAAGACTTATGTGATGAACTAATGACTAACTGTCGTGGGGGATGAGACTATTCAACAGAGAACCATGATAATCCATTTTGATCAACATGACATAAGCAGCTGATGATGTAGGAAACAGCAGAGAATTCAACATAATCATTTTCATGGATGTCCCAACTTGTTCAAAGAAATGAGAAACTGCTTTTTTGATGCGGACAAGTGACACAATGATGTAAAGATTGAACAAGTAGATTCGAGAATTTCAATTCTGATCTGAGAAATGAACCAAAGAAACTGAGAAAAGCTGCAACATGTTGGAGTCCCAGCTGTTTACAGTATTCTCAGTTGCTTTGGTCCATTTCTCAAATCATCCTTGCTATTTGTCAAACAGTAAGTGCAATTTTCAGGAGAGATTATACAAAAAGAAAAACACCATGGATTACCTGAAAAATGTTAAGTTCATCAAATTTCTAAGTTCATCCTTCATGTCTGTGTCTGTAATTTGTAGGAAACAGCAGAGAATTGTACATAATTATTTTCATGGATGTCCCAAAGCATCTGTAACTTGTTCAAAGAAATGAGAAACTGCTTTATCCATGAGCACAAGTGACACAACGGAGTGAAGATTGAACAAGGAGTTTTGAGAATTTCAATTCTGATCTGAGAAAATGACCAGATCAACTGAGAAGAACTATAGTCATGAAGCTAGTGTGTGTGTGTGTGTGTGTGTGTGTGTGTGTGTGTGTGTGTGTGTGTGTGTGTGTGTGTGTGTGTGTGTGTGTGTGTGTGTGTGTGGACAGGGACAGCATACAATGTTGTATCAGAGTCACTGGTGAAACCTTCGGGGTGTCTCACAAACAGCATGGTTGAAATGGAAACTTGGAGCCAAAGAAAATGATGAGATCAGAAGTGGGTCAGTAGACAGCTTGATTTGTTTCCCACGAAGACCAGGAAACAGTTCTGATCTCTGACCCCTGTCTGGTCATTCCCTCTGGTCTGGTCAGTGAGCCTCTGGGGCCCCAGAGGTTTTAAATGTACAACAGAAATCCAATCCAGATTCCCTTCCAAATATGTTTCTCCATCTGGTTTCTCAACAGAGGAGGAGCTCACAATGAGCAGCTGCAGGAAAAACTCTCGCCACTGACCCGTGTCTCATGGGATCCCACTTTTAAAGGGAAACACTATCCCTTCAGAATAAAACACAGCACAGTACTTAAATGGACTGTGTGGAGGATCTGTTCAATTTGGATTTTAGTGACCCCCCCTTGGCCTGGAGTCTCACACACACAGTGGTGAAGATGTGCCTCTTAACAAGGTGTGTGTTTTTTCTAGAGCAAATGATTGGAGAGTGATTCATTTTTTACTCCACTTTAGTAGAGTTAGAGCCACGCTTTGAAACACGACTACAAGCAAACTTTGTCAGTTTGTACCGTAGTTTAGTAGCCAAATATATTTAGCTCTACTCACAGCTCGGTGCTGTGAAACGCGTCTGTTACGTATAACGTTTGTAAATCCTGGTTATGTTCTACCAGAGCTCATCTACCAACTCCAACCTCACCAAGCAGAGCTAACGTAACCTCACTTTTCATTTTATTGATAGATTCTAAAGTTAACTGCTGCATGTGGGTTGGAATGAACATTATCATAACCAGCTTAAACTGTGTTTTAGCCTTTAGCTCATGTTTAAGCTTTAGGGTTGTGTTTAAGCTTTTAAACTACGTTTTAGCCTTTAGCTTGTGTTTAGCCTTCAGCTCGTATTCTAGCCTTTGGTATGTTTTTTTAATCTTTAGCTTGTCTTTTAGCATTTAGCTTATGTTCTAGCCTTTAGCCTGCATTTTATGATGTGATGTGTTTTAGTCTTTGATGCATCTTTTAGCCTTTAGCTTGTGTTTAAGTCTATAGCTTGTATGTGAGCCTTAAGCCTGTGTTTTAGCCTTTAGCTTATGTATAATCCTTTAGTTCATGCTCTATCTCTCTCCTGTTTCTCTTTCTCCTGCTCTTCTGTCCTTTTTCTGTCTGACAGTTAGGCTCCAGTGTCCACCATCACTACAAAATTAATCACAGAAATCGTTTTCAGCAGAGAAAAAGACAGATCTCTCTTCTTACTACTAAACTTGGTCAGCCGGCGTGGTGTTGTCACAGAGACTTTGACATGCCAAGAATCAATCCGGTCCTGCCCAACCTGATCAGGCAGCTAGGAAGTAGCATTTAGGATCAACCTATATTGGTGCTGATAATCTCATTTTAAAATGTGGATTACGATGAGGCATTTATCTGGAAATGGGACTTTTTCAGGATCACGGAGAAACTCCTCACAGGGACTAGAAAAGCTGAACAACAACAATTTATCTAGATTTCAAGTGTCTTCATATAATAGCGCACTTTATCAGCTTAACAATGGAAATCAACTCTCATCATACACACATTTCAGAACAGCTTGGTATTGAACGTGTCTTTCTTGAAGGTAATATCAATTACATGAGAGCTACTCCAGGTAAAACCTGATGATGCTTGTTACTGACTGGAGAATGATGGCCAAGCTGTCGTCATCTATTTTGTTATGGACCTTTTTACACTTTCTACACATGTTCTTACTTTTGTTTTCTTGATTGCTGCTGTGACTCCTGAATTTCCCCTCAGGGATAAATAAAGTATTTTTTTATCCTGTTCTGTTCTATTCTATTATTTGCACTGTGTATGTAGACTTACAAAAAGTAAAGTTTACTCATGTAGGCACATAATGATCCTGTGCTTACTAAAGAACTGTGCATGCAAAAGATACAAAAGAAACACCAGGTTAGTTAGTGCACACCAGGAAAATACTAAAAGAAGTTCATCAGCTGTGAGTTCAGAGACTCAGAGAAGTTTTCCAGTGCTCACAGCTGAATAACTTACGAACACAAGATAATTGCAGTGTGTGACTAGTCATTTTTTGTACATATAGCATAGAAAGTTCCCCTTTTCAAGAGGCTTCTTAGTATGTTGGTGTTGATTTCTGTATTTATCTTGATTCTTAAGTGCACAAAGAGACCGAACTGAAAGGATGACCCCAGTCAAACCAGAGCGAATATTTCTAAAAAGCTTCATAACAGCAGGTGTAAAAACAGTGACTAAGGAATAATGCCCTCAAACATGAACAGTAATGATGTTAGATGTTGTATTAAGGTTAGCTAAGCTATCTTTGCAGCACAGCCGCTCAGTGAGAATTAACTCAAGCAAACACCCCTAGACTCACAGAGAGGCATGACCAGTCCACAAAGTTTGCTAAGTTCTGATCACTGTCATCAATGATGGAGGCATGTATAGGAGGCATGTATAGGAGGCATGTATAGGAGGCATGTATAGGAGGCATATGGGAAAAGCAGAACATACAGCATGGAGTCCTCTGGATCCTGAAGTGGAAGACTGAACTGGTGATTGTACATTCTTCAGCTGCTAAGTCCGGGCCAGCTGTCAGATACTCAGTGATATGGTTCAAAGATTAGAGGCAGGTTAATGATTGCTTTAACTGATTTTTTTTGTCTAATTTGCTGAAGTCAGCTGAGTGGAGCTTTTCCTCCAACTCACGTCTTCATGAGCTCAATCTGAGACTCCAGAGCTCAGTCCCTGTTCCTCCCTTCCTTTCACTTCTTCTGAGTTACTTTGCAGTCCCTGATGTCTTCCATCTCCACCATATCATCCTTTCCTGGGCCCGCTGTTGGCTGTATCTCTGCTCCAGAAACCCCCCCACTATTTCCTCTGGGTTCTCCAACACCAGGAACCGATTCAACCTCAAGTTCAGAAGTCTCTCCCTCCTGTTCTTTGGTGAAATTGCAGGGTTCTTCTTTCTCCACCATGCGGACCACAGAGAACTCTCTCTTGCTGTCAGGGCTGGCTTTGACGATGGTCACACTCCCTGTTCTGGGCGAGGCAGGGGACAAAGGACTGGGGGGGGACAGAAGCAAACTGGCAGGTCTGTCTTCAGAGAGCTGCTCTCTGGGAGAGGAGTGGACAGACTCTTTGGGAATTCCCTCGAGTGATAAAGGTTTAGTTTTTTTGAGAATCCCAGCCCTCTTTCTTTCTTTCTTTTCTTCTGTCCTCACTACTGTGGCGCCCCCTGGTTCTCCTTCCTCTCCAGGACAGGGGCTGGACTCAGCTTCCCTTTTGGTCAGAAGAAGTGAATGTTCAGAGGACTGGTCGGGGTCTGCACAAGAGGAGGGGGTTTGCGGGGACACTGGCATAGTGTTTAGTTTGGGGCCAGCTGTTAAATCAGGTGAGAGGGTCTGGACCTGTGATGGACTAGCACTTAGTCCAAAGGACAGTGATGGGTGGCCTGATGGAAGTTTAGGACTCGGGGTGAGAGTAGGGGAAAAACCAGTCTTTGAGGCCTCTGGTAGTGTAGTTCTTGAGCCAAGTTTGGGGCTTGGTGTGTTTGCCAGCGGTGAGGTAGGTGTTTTCAAGGACGACACTGAAGAATGGGTCCTGATTGGTTGTGAAGAGGGTGGAGAGGATCCTAAGCTTATTAGAGTTAGGTTAGCACCAACACCTGGTTCCAGATCTGGGCTTGAGCTTTGGTCAGGAGGGGTTTGTGTAACTGGATAGTCTGTGCTAGGATAGGATTCAGCTTGACCAGCTGAGATCAAGGGTCCATACATGGGGGCGATGGGGGTGGAGGTCTGCAAAGGCCCAGGATGGTAGCCTACTCCAGCTTCCAGTAGCTTCACCTCCAGTTCTCTGGGCTTCTCTGCTGTCCTTGCAGTCTGCTCAGGCGCAGGCGGGGGCGGAGTAGCTTCAGAGTCACTGGCCTGGTTCTTACCTCGGGGAGAGGGTGAAACTCCCTCTGAGGGTCTCTGGTTCTTCAGCTGCTTTGTTTCAGGTTGGGTTTCAGGTTCAGAGGGAATCCCACGGTTCTCCCCCTGTGACAGCTCCTCCAGCACTGCAGGCTGCTGCTGAATAGCAAATCTAACACCTGTGGTCTCCCGTCCTGTCCCCTCTCCTACTCTAACAGAAACTGGATCACTCCCCCGCCTCAGCCCAAAGATGGTTAAACTCTTCCTGCGTTTCCCAGCAGCAGGAGCTACCCCATTGGTGCTCTCTGAAGGGGGTCGGACATCTTTGAACATGCTTCTTAGGTTGTAGCCACTTCCCTTACGCTCCTCGCTGTCCTGTGATTGGTCGAGCTGGTCTCCTGAACTGACTAGTGGATTGGGACCTCCATGAAGCTTCTTATCAGTGTGAGTGACCCTGAACCTGAGAGGAAATGATTGGATAAGGATGAAGCTTGACTTTCTTTGAATGGATTCTGGACAGCTTGTGTGATGGTGTGTAGTTACCTGCCCACAGAGAAAACAGTCTGTTCTCCAGGGCGCTGTTTGAAGCGAGGAGTCCTGCTGTGGCGTCGACCTTTCTTAGATTTGACTTGAGCACAAAGGTGGCACGAGTTGTGGTCGGTGCCTGAGTGGACTGTGTGGAGATGGGGAGGAACACCACCAATAGACTCCTTCCGCAACCTAAGCATCAAAAATATGGTTGTTAAAATCCTGATCATGGCTTTATCCTGTTTTATCATATCACACAACACAGCTCTTCAGCCCCGATAGCCTCAGAGACACGTTGAGGAACACAGATATCTAAAGAACGCTCACAGTAAGCTTCAGATACTTTGTATACCTGAAACAAACCAAATAAAAATCTATTTTTTCAGCAGTTACTGCAAAAATAGTGCTGAGCAGGCAACACTACTCAGACTACTCCACTGATTTCCACAATCACCCACAGAACTGTCCAGTGATAAAATAATGGGTTTCTGCAGCTCTACTCAGTGAAGGAACAGAGCTCAGGTGGTTAGACCAGCTGATCAGGAGATATCCTCAGTCCCAGACTCAGAGAGGTCCTGGGATAGACCCAGAAGCTACAAAAGGGGCCAATAAGAGCAATCCAAAAGAGCATGGGCCATAAATCAGTGCTCATTAAAACAATAAGTCAGAGTAACAGATGGATAGAGAGTTAGCTACATGCTACCCATTTTGGCCCATGAAGAAACCTCGGATAATCAAGTAAATCTGCGTTCAACAAAAATTGACAGTATCAGAACACATCTAAAGGCTGTTTTAAAGCTTACCTGGGGTCATGACGAACACAGACATTGTGGTTTCCTATCATTTCGTTAAAGGCCTCCATGTTAGCTGCACAGAAGGCAAAAACTCCAAGTTAGAGTCGAAAAATATGCACCCTTACACAGATCTCATGTAAAGTTTAAGATTTACGGATTGAACTGTGGGCTGCTAAGAGTTTTTATTATGCACTATGACCATCAAATGTAGGACCATTCAACACAACATCAACAAATGTTTTCACTTAGCCTATCGGGCTCTGATACAGGCAGGACCGTGTGGCAGAGGGAAACAAACTTTAAGGTTAATAACACTCAAGGAGCCAACCAAAGATTTTTGACTCATTACCTTCGTTTTCAATGATGCATTTGAGGATCTGTTCCACTGTGTCCTGGTTGTCCTCATCATCATCTGAAACACAGCAGAACAAACAGATCCACTCAGTCATGTGTGACAGTGAGGGGAAGTCCACAGCCACAGAGCATCAAACTCCAGTTAATCTACAAGATTAGAAGACATTTTAGTTATTATAATCTGGTCAACAGACACCTGGATGAGTCTGTTTACTGTCATCTCCGTGGATCACTGAGACATCACAAAGATTTGGGTAAATTCAGCCTGTGCTTTGTGAATGAATCCACGTGTAAATAGAAAACTGGCCTTGGGGCTTTTCCCGAGCAGGTTTTTTCCTTCTGGCTGTTATCATTCAGTTGTTCACGTACACCTTGAGTCTCTGTGTGTTCACAGGAACAGAAATGTTTGTGTGTACAAACATCATATTGGCTCTGAGGGAGTTAATCTTTTCATCACTTCCTGTTTGTGTTAGTTCATGGCACACGGCCATGAGAGGAGATAACACAGGTGTGTGAGTCCAACTACATAGGTGAGTGTGCAATGTGTATACATATAATATGTCACATAAGTGTGTGTGTGTGTGTGTGTGTGTGTGTGTGTGTGTGTGTGTGTGTGTGTGTGTGTGTGTGTGTGTGTGTGCGTGTGTGTGTGTGCGTGTGTGTGTGCGCGTGTGTGTGTGCGCGTGTGTATGTGTGTGTGTGTGTGTATGTGTGTGTGTGTGTGTATGTGTGAATGGGCTTTTTTTTTATCTCGATGACTTGTCCATCTTTGAAAACACTGTACTGTACTCAGTACATTAGCTCCAAAAACAGTATAATTATTAACCAATCCAAACCGACGTTCCCCTCATTTTGGGTTTGTCCATCCAATCCCCTGTCTCCCTCGCTTCGCACTGTCATGCTCATGGTCTCACCTCGTCCTTCCCCACTACCCCTCTTATGTCAGCTAGCTGCTCAGCTACTGAAGCGTCATGGAGCCAGAGACCAAAACCAGGAAGCTGTTACTGTTACCCTCCACAGGGAAGGGAAGAAAATGAAAAAGTTTCAAGGAAAAGGCTGAAGCAAGGAAGAATTATGAGTGATACAGGTGCAGACATAGACTGAATATTGGAAAAAATGTATGAGCGGTGGAAAAAGCTGCAGAGGGATTTGGGACTAAAGACCGCGGCTGAAACAGCTGAGTGTCTGTTGAACGGGTAATGACTTTGTTTCCCACAGTGGGAGATGTCAGCTGAATAACTCTGGTTAGTCTGAGCCTGTACTGGCTACTGACTGAACGCTGCTGGTCTGAATAGGTCGGCTCTGTCAATAGATGTTAGCATAAGTTAGCCACACATCTTTAGCATTGTAAACTGAGCTGGTGAAGACACGTCGAGAAAGGTAAAGCCCCGCCCACAGTCAGCTCTGCTCTGATCAGCTGGCAGTGACAATGTCAGACCTGCTTCTCCGGCTAATTCATGGTTTTGATGGCGCCGGTCCAATTGAAAAAGCTCCCACTGTGTGTAATAAGGAGGATGACTGTCTGTTTGTTACATTTTCTGCTGGCCGGCTTCTTGCTCTGAGGGAGGGGGCGTGTTGGTAGGAGGTGAGGTGGGGTGAGGGAGGGGAGGGGTGAATGGGCCATAGCTTAAAGGTGGAAAATGTTTGAACATTAAGATTTTAGAAAGCTTCAGTCTCAAACAGTGTTTGATCTCACTTTGTCTCCATTGTAGCTCATCCTGATCCTAAATTTCCCATCATACACTGAGTGTGGTCTGTCTCAGCCCCTTCCTGGCTGGTTGTTAGGACTCTAGACTTGTTGTTAGGACTTTTAGGCTCTTGAACTAATTCCTCCGTTCTGGATCAGTTTTTAGTTTCATTTCCTTGACTCACCCTCTGCATTCACCCCTAGCTTTTCCTCCTCCTCCTCCTCATCCTCAATGTCCCCAGTACGGCAACGGTAGCCCTTCTTCTTCAGCAGGTGGCAGATGAGGAAGCCTAGCAGTCCCGTGATGAAGAAGAGGAAGACCACCACAAAGATAATGTAAGGTGGGGGTTGATCCCCCTCCCCTGAGGCCTCCAGTTCACTCATAATGATTCACCTGCATCACAGAGACAAAGAAGGAGAGGTTAGAGCCCTTTAGGATGAGCCAGTGTTAGTCCATCCTGTCTGCTTTAAAGGCTCACACAGGCTCTTGGTCCAGGGGTCAGGTTTGGATTGGGTTTCCTTGTTTCCTGTTGAACTGTACTTTTATTTTGAAATGATGTACACATTCCTTCTGCTAGGTGATAAATGTTTTAGAGCCTGTGTGAATATACCACTCTCTTTAGTGCTCTCTGACCACAGCACCAAGCACAGTTTGTGGCTCAACGTCTCATCCCAGGACACTGCAGCACTGGTGCACCTGTCTGAGGTGGGTCTGAGTTCGGCTGTAAACAATGAGACCTGCAGAGACCTACAGAGACTTCTCTGAGGTGAGGAAGTCGTATTTTATTTCCAACTTGACTGAAATATTATTTTTATTTATATTTTTTTATCTTTTTTTTTTTTTTTTTACAAAAATTGACATTAAGAGTTGAAATATGGATATCATATCTGATGTTAAAGTATAGTGATGTATTGCTCGATAAAATATTTGACGCTTCTACTTGACTCTTTCTACAGCAGTTCCTGGGGATTTTCTTGCTCAGTTTGCTAAAATACCAACACCATGGTACAGATTAGTCAAGGGTGAAGCTGTCAGGTCTGTCCTCAGCAGGAGAATTAAATGGCTTTGGAGATGTTTGTTTGTTGTGTGTAGGTGGAGCCATCATTTCTGATGCATCCAGGAAGTCAGGAAATCTAAATGCCGATTGTCTTTAGAGGCTCAGCATCAGACAGATCATTGTCTCAGTGTGAATGGAAGATCCTGAGCAGACGGTTAGTTGCTCTTCATGCAGATATCCATTTATAAACAGAAAAACAGAACCGTCCTCACATTAACAACCATGGGTCTCTACCGGGGATTGTGCTCCTCCTGCTTTTGCTCTCTATACAGGCTGATTTTCCTGCAGACGTCAAAGCCTGCTAAATCCTGACTGATCAGCACTACAAAGTGAAAACAGAGCACTATTCACCAAAGTCTATGAAGCACTTTGAGCCTTATGTCAGCTAAAATGATGAAATCATTTGAGAGAGAAAGAGTGGGGAAACATTCCTGCTATTTTCTGGGCCCCAGCTCTAATCTTCCTTCCAGACACAAATTATGTATCATACAGTTAACTTACACTTTTTTTCAATTCTGATAGCTTACAAATAATCAGGTCTTACCATTTTCCAGGCCCTCAAAAGTCAATACATCCAAACATATGAGAGTCAGACAAATCTGAGTAAAAAAAGCAAAAAATCTTGAAGCGTGGTGGACAAATGGAGTGTGTGCGTTGAATAACAAACTATAGCAACAGTGTTTGCCCCTCCTGTGAAGTCAGGGCATTCCCTCAGCCCCACCTCTTCTGACTATCTACAGAGAATGAGGCTCAGTGACCCTGAAGGAGACTCTGACAAACACACCTCTGCATGCAGGAGACCATCAAACTTAGACCAGTTTAACAATTTGACACACTCTTCACCTCTGCACATTTATACATATCTGAATGTACACACACACACACACACACACACACACACACACACACACACACACACACACACACTGTTGAATGATTCATCAACATGGGGTGATGAACATGTTGACACTCACAGTGTAAACTGTTAGTCATACATTTAGAACTTATCAGTATGGTCCTCCTGCTGGCTTATCAGCATTTTTGTACACCCCTCTCTCTTTACACACACACACACACACACACACACACACACACACACACACACACACACACACACACACACACACACACACACACACACACACACACACACACACACACACACACACACACACACACACGGAGTTATCAGCTGTACTCTCTCTGAAATGCTGGCTGTTTAAGTGATGATAGCACTCCCCTACTGACAGTATTTGACCGTTATTTTACAGCAAAGTCATTTTTGTTGTGATGGTGTTTAGTAACCTTGAGTGAGGAGGGAACACAGTGGATGTGAGGCCCTGCTGCACATAAATATGTTACACTGTGGTGGGCACAGGCTGTCTGTGCTCCCATTTAACTACTGCTCCAGTAGTGGTGTTTGAAAGTTAGCTGAAAAAATAAAAAACAATGTGCCACTGGACGCAGAGAGCCAGTCTGTGCCATTTGTGCTACAGTCTGTGCCCCCCGCAGTGTAACATATCAATGTTCAGCAAATTCACAGTAATTTGTTAGTCATTTAAAGCAGCTGAATAAATGTGAGCCAGAAAACTTTACAACGAAGCTAAAAGATCAACAAATAAAAGAAACGATGCGTCCTGAATCAGGTCACCCCCTGTTCAAACCAGGCCCTCAGCCAGACTGTAAACTGTTCATTGTGTGGCAGTCTGTACTTTTAACCATCAACAGGGTTTCCTACAGTGAAATGTTCAGACGGCGTCTGGTGAGAACATACCAACACTTTGTAAAGAAAGACAAGAAAGAAAGTCAAAGCCACTGAAGTCACAGACCCAAAGCAGCATCTGCCGGTCCGTGTTGGACAGCAGTCCTACGGTAAACCTTCACAGAAAGATCAAGTCTGAGTACTTTATACCTCCATGCAGTCCGTTTGTGGAACCTCCAACTTTATTCATTTCACTCAAAGAGATCAGCTGGGTCTTCAAGTTATTATCTCATCAATTTGTAAACCTCAACCAGGCCAAAGGTAGGTTTTTGGCTGCTCCCTGTAAGAACCACTGGCTGTAACAGGTTAATCTGATGTTGGGAGGAAGGCACCTACCCTGACGCGTTTAATCTCCCTCACAGCTGACAGAAGAGTCAAAAGAGATGACTCAGCATCCTCATGACCTCCACAGAGTCTCCTCCCTCTGTGTGTACTTTCCAGCACTGCAGTGTCTCACCCAGGACAGGCAAAAACACCAAAGGAGAAGGATGGCTGAGTGTGTGTGTGAGTTTGTGTATCAGTTAAGATGTCAAAGGGCTTGTTAGAGACATCATAGGGATCTCAAAAAGTCCCCCTGCATCAGGACTGACTGGAGAAGGTGGGTCTGTGTGTTTTATGCAGTAAAACTAATCAGTGAGAGCTGGATCTGAAAATCTGACCCCCTGCATGGTGCAGTCATAAACATGCCAAATATAGCACTGTAGACACTACAGAATTCATGAGCAGGGCTGTTGTCTTTATTGAATTACAAAATGTTAAAGACTCTGTGAGGAGTTTCTCAGTGATTTTGAAAAAGTCTCCCTTCTAGATATCTGCCTGATCCTAATCTACACTTTAAAATGGGACTATCAGCACCAATAAAGCTTATTCCTAAATGCTACTTCTCAGCTTCCTGATCAGGTTGGACAGGTCCAGACTGATTTACAGCATGCCACAGTCCCTATGACAACACTTCACCTGCTGATGAAGTTTTTCTCTGCTGAAAACTGTGATTAATTTTGTAGTGATGGTGGACACTGGAGTCTAACTGTCAGACAGAAAAGGACAGAAGAGCAGGAGAAAGAGAAACAGGAGAGAGATAGCGCATGAGCTAAAGGCTAAGGCGCTGTTAAAACAATGTTTCATCCAAAAATGCTAAAACACAGTGAAGCACTGGTAGGACATTACCAGGATACACTTACGTTACAGACACGTCTCAGAGCACCAAGCTGTGAGTAGAGCTACATATAGCCAGCTACAAACTGACAAAGTTTTCTTCTTGTCATGTTTCAAAGCGTAGCTCTAACTGTTGATAAATACCTTACCTCGTGGCGTTGTATCTGGTAAAAAAGTTGTCCTGAACAAAGAAAAGATGAGTTAAAAAGAAGATCTGATCTCCAATCACTTCCAAAACAAACACACACCTTGTTAAGAGTCACGTCTTCACCACAGTGTGCAGGGGACTCTGGGCTGAAAGGTGATGCTGCAAACAGGTCCTCCTCACAGCCTCTTTGAATAGAATAAATAGTTTGGTCAGTAAGGATAAAATCGTTAAAGTCTTCTTCGTAAGCAGATGTCAGCACACAACACACCCTACCCCAGACTGCCCTCGTTGGTGTGCTCGTGGTGTTTAGTTTAGTTTAGTTTAGTTTAGTTTAGACAACTTTATTTATCTCAATGGGCAATTCTGATTCTGCAGTCCACCTTGGCTTCAAACTTCAGACAGCAAAAAGAGACAACAATGAACAGAATACAAATAAAACAAAAACAGAACATGACAGAGAGCGCATTGATACACAGCAGCCTTCAACAGACCCTTCCCGTAGCCAGGGTCAAGCAGATTACATTACACATCCACAATCAGCGGCAGGTCAAAGAGATCATGGAGATACCCAACAGTGCATTGAAGTTCCATACAGTTACAACAACGAAAAACAAAAAAGTACCAAAATGTCAGTCCAACAGACTGCCATCAGGGTTAGGCAGCCTGATAGCAGAAGGAATGAAAGACTTGCAGTACCGGTTTGTTCTCCTACTGGGGACGATAAAGCGATGTGTGAGTGGGCTTAGTAACTGCGGGTACTGACGGTCCCTTACTTGTAGCAGCCACCAACAGTGTGTGAATGTGACATGTGATGTAAACATCCCCTGAGAGGTCAGAGGGTGAGACAGAAACCTGATAAATGAGAATGACAACCGCCCGTGTGAAAAGGAGAATCTACTAGCTGAAATAGTAAAGTGATGCACAAGTGCAAAGCCAAACGCCCCCCTCACAGGCTCAGCCATTGGCAGCCATTGTGCAGCCAAATTCTGTAAGATTGTGAAGGTTTCTGGGAGAATCTGCTTGGAGCCAGGTGACAGAAATATATATGTGTGTGGAGAGACCTGAAAGGAAAGGTTCAGCTTAAACTCTGTTAAACTCAGATTGAGAGGTGGCTAAGTTGGCTTCACAGACAGGGCTGTAGTCAGGTTCTTTTTCTGTCTGGAAGCTTTTGTGCAAAGAGAAACAACTATCTTCAAAACTGATAAATGCTGAGCGCATCTTCACGTCAACCTTCAGTTAACTGGCTCCAGAAATCGTTTATGAACATCTGTGATTTCTCCTGGGGAGGGATAATTAGATAATTATCATTATATCTATCCATGTTGTTTTCCCAGTGATGGGAACTGTCTCCTTGGGATAACCTTGTTACATACCAAACCATGTTGGTTCTGAGTGACACAAAGTTTTGTAGTCTAATCCCTTCAGAGACTAAAGCCTCGGTCAAACCCTCAACCTCACACAGAGGTCATTAAATGCTTATTTTAGTGCTTTACAGTGGGAACCGCTGTGCATGGAGTTAGCAGCTTCCGGACAGTGAATGCTCCTCAACAGGATCCTGCTGTTTAACTTCCAACTTGCCCTGCCTGCCCTCTTGGGCAGAAAAAAGCTTCTTCTCTTGAATGTGTGTGTGGTGGTGTGGGGGGGGTTGCTGCCCTTGCCACACTGTAGATCTACCCCTGGTTTGTGTATACTTTTTTTTTGTTTTCACCCTTCAAAAACGCTGTGCACGCCACTGTGTATCTGTTTCAATTTTTATTTATGTAGTGCCAAATCATTACAGACATTATCTCAAGACAATTTCCCCAAAACAGTAGCAGGTTTTAATGTTAGGCCTACTAAAAAAAATTAACAGAGACAAAACATCAGGCAGATAGGAAGTCTGGTCTCATCTTGACCCACCGTGAGTCCAGACCTTAGGGGGTTTACGGGTAGGCTGTTAGCTCTTCTAAAAGCACACTGCCCTGTTTTAACTGGGCTGGCTGTGAATCAAAGTGACCTTACCTTTAGCTAGCGGTGGTAAGTTATCCAACAGAGGAGTGATACGGCCGGACTTGGGGTCGCACGGGGAACATTCCCAGGCTTAAAGCACGCTGAGGAGGAAAAAAGAGCCGAATCGCTCTGACTTGGACACATCCCGACATAATGTTGGTCCTCTAAGTTTGATCTAAGATGGAACAGGAGCCGTGGATCTGAGTGAAGAGGATAGTCATGCTCCACGCAGGAGTACCCAGCTAGCGCTCAGCTATCAGCCGCACTAACGCAGAATCACTGCATCATCCTCCCCACCCAGTCACTGACAGCCAGACCACACCAACACCGTCCTCCCTGACAGGACACACAGACCACCCAGACCGAAGCTTCCCTTCATCCAGCCAGAGCTGAGCAGCAGCCCAGCAGCTCACAGCTGGTCTGCATCCTCAAGGTTAAAGACGACATGTGTCAGCACAGCACCGAAACTCAGAGAGTGGCTCTGACAGACAGCCATCCAGCCGACATACTCACCTTCAGTCAGGCAGAGTGGCAGCCCGGTCCCCGACGGTGGTGCTGCGGGCAGGATGCGGTCCCATGGCTGCAGTCGGCTCCGTGTCCTCCTTGGAGAGCGGGAGGATGTGAGTGTGTGCTGAGGGGGCAGGGGGACAAGAAGCCAGGAGGCATCTCTCTGCCTGCGCCATAGGCTGCCTGTGCTGCAAGTCTGAAAGTAACCTTGGTTTATTCGGAGCGTCAGCTGGGAGAGGCTGCTGCTCACTGAAACACACTGCAACCATCTGTTTTATTAATGGACTCCAGCCCCACCCACCCACACAGTCCTGTACTCCACGGGGCCGTTTACTATGCCTGCAGCGCTTCTGACTAAGCAGATGCTGCGGGGCAACGAGGGACAGAGCTTACAGTTGGCACTAGGTACAGATGATGGATGGATGATATGATGATAACTGAAAACCTGACTTCAGGAAAGAATGACTTCCGCAAACATGATGTGCTTTTGGCAGAGCTTCTTTTTATTGAGCATTTTTACTTTTGTCCTATGTCTGAGGAATCAAGAGGCTTCTATCGACACATCTTTTACTCATGTAACAATTACTGGATTATTTTTGGGCACTAATGAATTTGAAATATTTAAATAAAGTTGATCCGGCATTTGGAAATGTGTCTCTTAGGTTTTTACATTCTGCTACAGCAGAATTAGCAAAACCCACATTTATACACATCATTCACTCGAATAATTAATTCGTGGATGAATGGGATGATATCATTTCATTTAAAATATCTGGACTTAGTTCTTTGATCAGAGCAACTCAGTGGTCCAAAGACCAGCGACCCCCTGCATTTGGAATTCATTCATCAATCCATTTTCTTAACAGCTTATCCTGTCCAGGAGCCTATCCCAGCCGTCATTGGGCGAGCACACCCTAGACTTGTCGCCAGTCTAGCCACACACAGGGACAATTTAGAGTGCTCAATTGACCTGGTGAGCATGTTTATGGGGAGGAATCGGGGGGACCCAGAGAGGACCCACCCATGCACGGGGAGAACATGCAAACTCCATACACAGAGTTGGGAATCGAACCGATGACTGTGAGGCTGCGGCACTAACCGTTGTGCCACTGTAGTCAATCCAAAAACAGATTAAAAAAATATCTGAAAAAAAAGAAAAGAAAGAAAAAAAGACCCAAGATGCATCATAAAGCTCATTGGTAGAAACTTGGCTGTAGTGTGTCCCCTACCTTTAAATAGAGCAGCCTGAAAAACCAGATTGTGATCCGACCTGCCCAGTGGTGGTAATGCAGTGGCACTGTATGCATCTTTGACGTTGGCATATAGAAGATCAAGTGTTCTGTTCACTCTGGTTGGGCAATTAACAAACTGTTTAAATCCAGTGAGATAAGAGGAGAGGCTAACATGGTTAAAGTCTCCAGATATTATTATGAGAGCCTCAGGATGTTGAGTCTGTAGCCTGGCAACAGTTTCTTGGATAACATCACATGGAACTTCAGCAGTTGCTTTGGGTGGAATGTACACGAGGATTGTTATTATATGACTGAATTCTCTGGGAAGGTAATATGGCCTCATCCCAACTGCCAACAGTTCAATGTCCGGACAACACATCTTCACTTTGACTGTAGTATGATCAGGATTACACCATCTCTGATTGATGTATAAAACCAGTCCTCCACCTTTTGACTTGCCACTAGCTTTGCTGTCTCTGTCCAGACGTATCAGCGTGAAGCCAGGGATATCCACACAGGAATCAGAGATGTTTTGATTCAACCAGGTCTCAGTAAAGCACATGAGGCTGCACTCACGGTATACATTTTGTGTCTTCACCAGTATCTCCAGTTCATCCTTTTTGTTGGGCAGAGAGTTGACATTCCCCATGATGACTGAAGGAAGAAAGGGCTTGTATCTCCATCTCCTGGCCTTTAACTTTGCACCAGCACGACATCCTCGGAAAGGCTTCTTTATCTCAGCAGGAATAGGATGATATCCTCCAGATTTGCTCCATCGTAATGCAAGAAGCTCCTCTCTTGAATAAACTCTCCTTCCAGCAGACATATCCATGAGTTGTCAAAAAAGTCCAGTATTGAGCAAAAATAAGCAAAAGAAACAATTAAAGATAAAAAAATAGCTAAAAAAGCAGAGTAATAACAGAGAGCTGCCAAACTTTGCTGCTACCGCTAGAAGCGCATCATTCGAAAAAAAAAAAAAAATTAGACCACATCCATAATATAGATAGATAGAATATAGATAGAATTGAATAGAAAATACTTCATTTATCCCCGAGGGGAAATTCAGGAGTCACCGCAGCATTTAAGAAAACAAAAGTAAGAAAGTGTATAGAAAGTGCAAAAAGGTCCATAAGAAAATAGATGCTGACAGCCCTTCCACCACTCTCCAGCCCAGCCAGTCTCCACCTCCACAGGGTCCAGGACTGAGCTTCTTCAGCAGTCTGTTCAGTCTCTGTCTCCTTGATCCTGTCTGCTCACAGCAGGCGAAGCTCCTCCAATGTGGGGTCGGCGTCTGATGTCAGCTCCGTCAGCCACGTCCGTGAACAGCACAATGTCACTCTGCCCTCCGGCAGCCCCTCTGCCGCTGGGCTAGCACGGCTAGCTCGTCCATCCCACCGTAGATGGATCCCACGTTCCCAACAACGATGGATGGAAGGACAGGTCCACGTCGTCACCTCCCAGCTCACACCTGAGAACCAGCACGTCGTCCTCACCTCCTCCTCCTCACCTTGAGGGAAATCATCAAGCCCTACACTAGTTAGCATTGACATGCTACAGGCTGCTAACAGCTAATTTCACATGTAAACAATGCAGCAATGGTTACATGTAGGATCTCCAGACAAGCACAGGAGAAAAGTAGTAAAAATATCACTGAAGACACTAAAAGTTTGGTGTCCATGACCAACAATAAACCATACAAAGTGATGATCCACTCCAAATACAAAGATGACGAAAAAGAAAAAAAAAAAAATTACAAGAAACGGACAAAGAAGAGAGAGCTGCTGCAACAGGCAGCTACTTGGAGCGCCTAGCAAGGAAAAAAAAATAAAGATGATTTGTCATTGAAATATAACCTCTCAAAAAAATGGTCTTTATGGCTCAACTTGCCCCAGCTAAGGGGTAAATTGCTCCACCTCAAAGGGTAAATTGAACCACATGGGGGTGAGTTGACCTTTTGACTTGTTTGGTAGCAATCCTTGAAGTTGATGAACCAATCTGGACCTAAAAGCATAGTGACATTATTAAGAATCTGTTTAGCTACAAGACCAACTGTTTACCTGAGTTGAATTGTGATCTTTTCTACACTACCTGATGATCATTTAGCTTTCCAGCTCTCGGTGACAGAGATATTGTTTGTTTCTGCCATTTCGTCGGCTAGATCACAGGATTTCTTTGCCGTGAGGCCATGGAACTGGTCAGCCAGTTTTTTCACATGGTTTCCAGGTCTTCCTCCATCTCCTCTGTGAAGACCCTCTTTGTGTTTGCTGACCATGTGTAGCCTGCCACTGTCACTTCCCCTCCCCTTTCTTTTTTAGGAATCTGTGTCAGGTTGACCTGTCGATATTTCTCTCTGAGGCCACTTTTCTTAGGGATTTTCCACCCTAGACTTTGGTTGCTCTCTGCATCTCCTCAAGGGGTGTTGAGCCCCAGTTTGTCTTCCTGCTGTATTTCCTTGGCATTCTTGCTTGTCTACAATGTTACACATATTAAAAAAGAAAAAAGAAAGAAAGAAAAACAACTCATGTATTACTACACTTAAACATGTTTTACCTCTGACACTTTAGTGACTCATTGTGGGGTAAGTTAAATCACTGGGTCGATTTACCCCAAGCAGTTTGGCTCACTTTACCCACGACCCATTTTGTTAAAAACAACCTAGCCTAGCAATTCAGGCTAATACCTAGCTACACAATTCACACAGTTTTATACATTGATAGTTCAGCAACACATTCGATGTATGTTTTTTAAATATAGTTAAAATTATTCTGAGTTTATAGTCATTATTTGTGAGATGTGGAAAATTTACTTTGACATGCCAAAAATGATTTTTGGAGAATAAAAGTTACTTAACCTTTCAACATGTGTTTCTGTTCACCACAGAGAGCTTGAAATGTGGCGGGCTAACTAAATCCAGAGTCATGTGACCACTGATGTGTACCTTTTCGCAGAGACAGGGGGTGGGTCAATTTACCCACAGGCTCAACTTACCCCGTTCTACCCTACTGCAGATTTTGGAAGTTTCCGCATACTACCTACTTCATACTGAATTTCAGCCAAAATAGTAGGCACTGCTAGTGCAGTAGGCGGTTTGGAAAACAGCCAATCTTATTTTATTTTGAAAGTTCAAGCCGGAAGTGCTGCTGAAGGCTTACCTCACAGAAAGCTAGCAGGTAGCTAAAGTGTGTCTGTGTGTTTACTGTAGTAGTTGAATGAGGTTTTATTTTTGGTGTTTTCTAGTTTGAGTCTTTTACATGTAACTGCCATGTTGTGAATAGCGCTGGGTGGAAGCGGAACAGCCTTATATCACGGTTCAGTGGCGTTTCTTCGACCGTTCAGTTGTCAAACCTCGCCCTTTAGCTTTAGCGCACTCTTAACCTTCTTAACGCTGATCTGTAGTTGGCTACTAACTCAAAGCCAGCTGACTGAGCAGCTCAGTATTACACTGACACATTGAGTGATGAGCTGAGGTATGTTACCTTATGATCCTATTTACTATGTGTCATGTTTTTTTTTTTTTTTTTTTGTATAATTTTTTTCCAGGATGCTAGGGGGCTAATGGCAATGCTAGAAGCATTAGCCGCATCAGGTTGCCTTACTTCTGCTTTCTGTGCTTGTTCATGGCCTCGTGTAAACATTGCTTTAACGATTGCAAGATTTATATTAGTCATATAGGTCTCTGTGTCTAGGAATACGAAGGACTGATTAATAGGAATAAAATCGTCTCTATGGGATGTAAACAGCTCATCTGTCACTGTTAGCAGACACCTGCACAGCCCAGTTAAGCTAATGCTAACCATGAAGTCTTGTGACCTGCAAGTTGTTTTCCATAAACGCTCTCTCAGTTCACGTGCAGTGGTCTGTGAGGATTTTATGTCGCCATAATTTAATCCCCCTTGATCTGATTTTTTTTTCCTGAAAGTGGCGTTTAGACAAAATATGCATCAGCACTGTAAATAGATCTAAATGCACGGTTGGAATCAGAGTGATGTTTCATGTCAAGTACTTTTACACAAACAAGGATTTTGTCCCGGTGTTGTGGTGGAAAGACAGTAACACAGAGGCAGCATTAAAAAGAAGCTTCGCTAATCTTATAGTGAACTTTAATAGGATAAGGTGCTAATATTGAGTATTACAGTTTTTGTCAGTTGCTTTGGTACATTTCTTGAATCATTCTTACCATTTGCAAAACAGTAAGTGCATTTATCAGAACAGTTTGTACAAAATAACAAAACACCATGGATTACCTGCTAAAGCCAGTCTCTTTCTCAAAATCCTTAGTTCATCCCTCCAAAGTAAATTTCTGTGTCAGTGAACGCATCAGTGCATCAGAATGAGGAGTCCTGGTGTCAGTGTGTATGATTAGGACAGTCAAAGTGCTTTGTCGTGCTGACAGTTTAACAGAGTACTCTGGAAGGACATTCTAAAGTAAACTTTACCTAAAGCTTTCATTACAGTTATTGTAAATTTTGAGTTACTTGTTGGTGTGTGTGGGAGACTGATTGAAAGACACTAGTCAAAATTCACATTTTCGCTTTCACTGTTTGTGCTGTAATTTGTTGACTGATGCCATCATTGAGATAAACATAGAACAGTCTTTTTTGGGAAAACTGTTCATGTAGTGCTATGGGAATTACAGGGCAGTACAATCTTCCTACACCCTCTTATTTCCTGTTTGCTTGGACACAAATTCTCATCCACATTACAACAAAGATCTTCTCTTTCCACACAAAGTCTGAATGATTGAGGACACAGTTGTTCTCCCAGCTTTTGGCTACATCCTTCAACCAACCTGGGTCGTTGTAAGCTTATGATTGAGAGCATGGTCTACAGGTGTGACAGATCTTTATTTTCCTTTACAGGAAATTTGTTGCCACTGTCTGTACAGAGGAAAGTACACAAACATACCTGCGAGTTGATGGTTTATGAGATGAACCTTTGAGCTATTTCAGAAAACTGGTTGATCATTGGTTGATCTAACGCTTCACACATTTCCATTTGTTAGAGAAAGTCAAGATTGACCAGGGAGCAATTTACCAATCCAGACAGATTTAGAAAAAAAAAGTCTTATGGAATTGTGTGGAAAGCTGTTTGAATAATTATGAAAAGTAGTTCAACTTTTTTGTATGTAAAGACTTATGTGATGAACTAATGACTAACTCTGCAGTTACAAATCCAGTGATACGGCCTAATTTCATGATACAGCAAATGCACAGTATAGTGTTTGTTAAAGTGACAGGTAATCATATGCTGATCAGCCCTAACATTATGACCAATGAGAGGCTGAGTTAATAACATTAGCTTGTCACAATAGCACCATAATAGGTGGGATCTGTCAGGCAGCAGCTGAACATGTTGTCCTTGAAGTTGGATGTTTTCCTGCTGCAAACATGCTAAGTGTAAAGATTTGAGTAAGTTTAACAAGGACCAAACTGTAGGGTTTTCCCAGCCTCCAGAGGTCAGTAACAACAAGCAGAGGTCCAAGGAAGGAGCAGGGAGTAGGGAAATGAATGCTGGCCTGTGTGTTCTGATACAGTAAGAGCTGCTGGAGCTCAAACTGTAAAGCAAAAATAAAAACAAACAAAAAGGTTGATGCTGCTTCCGATAGAAAAGTATTAGAATTATCTTGGTACCAACTAGACATGTACCAATCGATGGGCTGGCTGATCAATCAGTGCTGATTATTTTAATTTTGTGGATCTGTGATCAGTGATCAGCCCATCCTTGCATATGAAACTGATCTTACATACCTCTGGGAAGGTCTGACAGCCAGCCTTTGTTGCTTTTTGCTCTGAGACCTAAAACTCAGGATACTTCATTGGTTGTTTAAGTTAAAACATAAAGATTAATTAAAAATACAAATCAGTATCGGCTGGTCAGGCTTTTTAAAGATTGGTGATTGGCTAGAAAATTGTGATCCATGCACCCCTAGTTCTGTAAAAATATGTCCTCTAGATATGTGTCCATTTAAGCTGTGTCTTGTAAACATCTGTGCTATGATGACATGTACTATTGAAATGTGTCCTCTAGAGATGTGTCCTGTAGAGATATGTCCTGTGAAGACATGTCCAGTAGAAATACAGCCAGTCAAAATGAGTCCTGTGAAGATGTGTTCTTTAGAGATGTGTTCTTTAGAGATGTGTCTTTTTTTTTTTTCAGGTAAATCTACTGTCAAAACAACACAATGGCAGGTTCCCAGTGGGAGCTTCCCCCAGAGCTCTGTTGTCGTCCCATGGCTTTTGTGGCTCTAACCGGCTTGGATGTGGTTTACAATGCTGTGCACCGGGCCATATGGGATGCCTTCTGCGCTAACAGGCGAGCTGACAGAGTTCCCATCTCTTTCAAAGTCCTCCCAGGAGATCATGAGTACCCTAAATGTCGCACTAAGGTGAGTGTTGGATGGAAAGACCAGGAAGTCCATCAACAAAGAAAGACAGCACAGAAAGTTAAACTAAGGCATCAAACTGGAGAAGAGTTAATGTTTGAATTTACTGTCCACTTGCAGAATATTCCTAATCCAGAATAAATCCATCAGTGGTGGGTGGTAGAGACTAAATAGTCACACGGTCACTCTGAGCGTCTCTTAACAATGATTGTTAATTCTGTTTTCTTTAGAGGACGTCATATGAATGGTACATTCCAAAAGGTATCCTGAAAACAGGCTGGATGAACAAACATCTGAACTTGGTACCAGCCCTGGTTGTTCTCTTCTATGAACTGGACTGGGACGACCCACAGTGGAAAGAGAAACAGTCTGAATGTGCAACAAAAGTGGAAATTGTCAGGTACCACACATATTTAATCTCCTCTCACCGCTTCAACCTGTTTTGTTTCTAATCCTACTTTTTGATGCACATGGTGAAGGGTTTTGGTTGCTGCTTAGTTAATGTTAGCATTTTGATGTTAATCCTTCTTAAAGTGTGTCCAGAATATTTTGTTTGTTGATTCTTGATCATGAATGGTTATTTCTTCATCCCCAGTAATGGGCACATAAGTGTGTTTTATCTTGACGCACCTGTTCATTTCAGGAGGCAGACAAAGAGGCTCAGTGCAACAGAAACCGGCCCACTTGGTGTTTTTAGTTCCATTTCACTCACAAGTTTACTTCTAGGTTTACAAAAAGACTTTGAGACAAAATGGAGAGCTGACTGTACTTTATTACTCCTTCACTACTCTGAAGACCAGTTCCAGAAAACCTGAGTTTATACCATGATAACTGTAAATCTCATATTCCTCGTGTTTTTTGGTCTTTAGGACAAGTCTTCAGGGCAGGAACACCAAGGTAGCCGTGGTTCTAATCCAGAAGAAAACTCCACTGCCTCCAGGTATACAAATCTGCCAAACTTCATCTAATGGCTGTAATGTAAACATTTGTTTAAGAGTTTTGGGTCTCACTGAAAGCAGGAGCTTCTGTTGGTAAATACATATCAACAAAAACATGTCAGTTTTTTAACACACAGATAGTGCTAACTGATTGTTTTAGTTACAGAGTATCCCATTGCTTCTTCTCATGATTATTCTGGTAATAAACAATGTTACTCAGCATTTTAATTCTAAATGATATCAGAGACCATCCCTGAAAGATGTTAGAGAGGTGACTTCTGAAGTATTAGTAGGAGGAATCTACCCACTCCAATCTACAGCACACAGACATGGCCCTGTTCAGCCCTACAGCCTTCCACAGACTAATCAGAATGAAGTTTAAAGTAAATGTGGACCACAGTGTATGACAGAGAGGACTCTGCTGCCTGTGCAGACTGAACAGATGGACATAAACCTGGAAATAGTGATGAAAATGTGTATATCCTAAAAACAATAAGCAAAACTTCTCTTCACCATCTTTCCTTGGGGTGTGCACAGGAGAGGACCTGGTGGCGTCAGAGAGAGCTGCAGCTCTTTGTAATGCCTGTGATCTGTCTGGAAAGAGTCTGTTTGTGCTGCCACACACCGACCACCTGGTGGGCTACATTATAAGGTAGTTCACATGACTTCTTTTATCTGTCATCTGAGAATGTATGAAATGCACATCTCTGAAGTAACACCCAGCAGTGTTCTCTCTATTTTTTGTGCTTTTAGTTCAAAATGTTTTTCTAATTGTGTTAAACTTCATTTAGGGTTATGTGATTTTCAAATATTGAACTTTTTTTCCTTGTGCTCCATGTGGCCTGCATACCAGAGGAGTGGTTTGACTGTTAGATGCTTCTCTTTGTCATTAGGTTATAATCAAAGAAAACAGGTGAATGTCTATAAAGAATAAACATTGTGGAGCACCTGTTTGAGTTCACATCAAACACAAGTACTCAGATAATTCACCCACTTGCTTTCCTCAAAGCGAGCGTCTTTTTATTCCTGTTCCTATAGAAACAGGCAGAGTCACAGAGTCCAGTGAAGAATACAGTTCCAGTAGACCTGTCACAGATAGTACAGGTGAATCAACCTCAGGCCTGATGCTGAGAACATTGAATTGAATTGAATTTATTTATTTAATAGGGATGATGCAGTTTAACATAGTTCCATCACTAAGTATGAATCTGATGTGCAACATAGTAACTTGGACGAATAATACAGAACAATTCACTCTTTAAAATAGGAGGGCCCGATACCATTGAGAGCTCTGTGAGTCAGAGGAAGAATTTTAAACTCTATCCTAGATTTTTTTCACTCCCGGCCACTTTATAAGGTCCACCTTGCGAGTACCAGGTTGGACCCCCTTTCGCCTTCAGGACTGCCTTAATCCTTTGTGGCAAAGATTCAACAAGGTCCTGGAAACATCCCTCAGAGAGTTTGCTCCATATTGACATGATAGCATCACACAGTTGCTGCAGATTTTTTGGCTGAACATTCAGCCAAGAAAATCTCCCCCACACCATTACACCAGCAGCAGCAGCCTGAACTGTTGATACAAGGCAGGATGGATCCATGCTTTCATGTTGATGAGGCCAAATTCTGACCCTACCATCTGAATGTGGAGCAGAAATCCAGACTCATCAGACCAGGCAACGTTTTTCCAATCCTCTATTGTCCAGTTTTGGTGTTGCTGTGTGACTTGTAGCCTCAGTTTCCTGTTCTTAGCTGACAGGAGGGTCACCCGGTGTGGTCTTCTGCTGCTGTAGCCCATCTGCCTGGACGTTGGACGTGTTGCGTGTTCAGAGATGCTCTTCTGCAGACCTCAGTTGTAACCAGTGGTTATTTGAGTTACTGTTGCCTTTCTATCAGCTCCAACCAGTCTTTCCATTCTCCTCTGACCTCTGGCATCAACAAGGCATTCTGGCCCACAGAACTGCTGCTCACTGGATATTTTCTCTTTTTGGGACCATTCTCTGTAAACCCTAGAGATGGTTGTGGGTTAAAATCCCAGTGGATCAGCAGTTTCTGAAATACTCAGACCAGCCCATGTGACACCAACAACCATGCCACGTTCAAAGTCCCTTAAATCACCTTTCTTCTCCATTCTGATGCTCAGTTTGAACTGCAGCAGATCGTCTTGACCATGTCTAAAAACCTAAACCCACAGAGTTGCTGCCATGTGACTGGCTGATTAGAAATATGCGTTAACGAGCAGTTGGACAGGTGTGCCTAATAAAGTGGTCGGTGAGTGCAGGTAACCAGTGTAGAGATGCTAAGGCCCTCCTCACACAAGGACGGCCCCGTATCGTCTTGGCGTCGGCATCAAAACATGTATCGCTGTTTACACATCGTACTGTGCATAGGTTTGTGCTTTTACATGACAACGCAAAACTGTCGTTGGGTTGCCCGTCTGGTTCTGCTCCGAGGCGGATTCCACGTCAACAAGTGCTCATGCTGCGTAACATGCTACGTATCTGCATGAGCACTTGTTGTTGTTGTTGCTGTAGCTGGTGTTGTTCATGCTCTCTGAGAAAATGTTGATATAATAGTCAAAGCAATTTTTGTAGCTGCTGAAACAATATCAGAATCAGTCCGCCTGCCGCCATTGTTGTTGTTGTTGTGTGTGACAACGTGGGTGGGGGGCGGGGAGTAGGAGGGGTGCTATGAGGTCACCGTCTTCTCTGGACTTATCTGTTTATACCAAGTACGGCATGAAGACGAATATGCAGAAATCCACCTGCAGACCTGTTTTCGAAAAAGATGTGATTCAGATTCAGATTCAGATTCAGATTCATTTATTTACCATTGTGTATAACACATAGGAATTTGCTTTGGCAACGTACAGTGTGCATTCAAATTTTTTCACATTAACCAACAAACAAATACAAAAACGAAAAACACCGTGCAGAAATAACAATAAATAAATAGTATGAACTAAAGTGCAGTAGTGCAACATATTGCTGATGTCCCTAAGGGTCAGGGGGAAAAGGGAAACCAGAGTCATTGAGCAGCCTGGCGGCTGAGAGAAAAAAACTGTTTTTGTGGTGCTCTGTCTTGGCCGCCAGATGCCGCATTCTTCTCCCAGAGGGGAGCAGTTTGAGGAGGCCTTGGCCAGGGTGGGAGCGGTCGGCCATGATCTTTTGTGCCCTCCTCAGTGCCCTAGAGTCGTGCAGGGACTTGAGGGAGGGCAGGGGACGGCCAATCACCCTCTCTGCAGAGCGTATCACCCGCTGCAGCTTCATGAGATCTTTTGCAGCTGCAGCGGGGAACCAGGTGATGATGGAGTGTGTGTGGATGGAATCAATGATGGCCGTGTAGAACTGTGTCATCATGGACCTCGACAGTCTGTATTCCCGCAGCTGCTGTAGAAAGTATAGCCTTTGCTGGGCCTTTCTCAGAAGGGCTGTGATGTTAAGCTCCCACTTCAGGTCCCTGGAGATGACTATCCCCAGGAACTTGCAGGACTCCACAAAGCCGACCTGAGTACCACCCAGTATGATGGGAAGGGGCGGGGCCAGGCCCTTCCGGAAGTCCACCACCATCTCCACTGTCTTAAGGGCATTTAGCTCCAGGTTGTTATTTCCACACCAGCTTCGCAGCCGCTTGATCTCCCTCCTGTAGGCTGACTCGTACCCCTTGGAGATGAGGCCCACTAAGGTGGTGTCGTCCGCAAACTTGAGGAGCTTGACCTGCTTGGTGCTCGGAGCTTGGTGGAGGGAAACACAGCTGTTCGTGTACAGGGAGAATAGTAGTGGGGACAGGACACAGCCCTGTGGGGAACCGGTGCTGGTGGACCTAGAGCTGGAAATGCTCTTCCCCAGCTTCACCCGCTGAGACCTGTTGGTCAAAAAGGCCGTAATCCACCTGCGAGTGGAGGCAGGCACTTGCAGCAGGTACAGCTGGTGCTCCAGGATAGCTGGTAGGATGGTGTTGAAGGCCGAACTGAAGTCGACGAACAGGATCCTGGCATAGCTGTCGGTAGTGTCCAGATGTTTCAGTGTGTGGTACAGAGCCATATTCACGGCGTCCTCCGTGGATCTGTTCGCTCTGTACGCGAACTGCAGCGGGTCCAGCACAGGATCAGTGATGCACTTCAGATGGGCCAGGACAAGGCGCTCCAGGACCTTCATGACCACAGAGGTCAGGGCGACGGGTCTATAGTCATTAAGGCCTGTGACCTTGGCCTTTTTTGGGACAGGAATGATGGTCGAGGCCTTGAAGCATGCTGGGACCTGGCCCAGCTCCAGCGAGGTGTTGAAGATGTTGGTGAACACCGGGGCGAGCTGGTCAGCGCAGTTCTGGCTCCTGAACAGCATTTTAACCTCTCTCTCTGTGACAGTGAGAGGGGGTGGGGAAGGGGAGAGTGGTTGTGGCCGGGGGGTGGAGGGGGAGGGCAGGGGGGAAACTCTCCTTCTCGAAGCGACAGTAAAACTCATTGAGCTCGTTGGCGAGGGGGAGGTTGTCAGACGCCTGCGGGGAACTACTCTTGTAGTTGGTGATGGTCTTGAGGCCTTTCCAGACGGAGGAGGAGTTCCCCTCAGAGAGCTGCTGCCGCAGTTTCTCCGAGAAGCGGTGTTTCGCCTCCCTCACCGCTCTGGCAAACTCATACTTGGCTTGCCTAAACAAGGCCACGTCGCCACTACGCCTGGCCACCTCCTTCTCCGACCTCAGCCTCCTGAGATGGGCTGAAAACCAGGGCTTGTCGTTGTTGAAGATCTTCCTATAGCGGAGGGGGACACACACCTCCTAGCCCAGGCTGATGAATGATGTCACAGTGTCCGTGTATTCATCCAGGTTATTTCCAGCCATAGGCCCCGCCCACTCAACAAAGTCCTGGTCACAGCCCGCATTTTCCAGCCAGGCACAGAGTCGCTCACTTGCCTCACTGGACCACACCCTGAAACTCCGCACTACAGGTTTTGATATTTTTAATCTCTGCCTGTAGCGAGGGATCAGATGGATGAGATGGTGATCACCCTTGCCCAGAGCAGCACTTTGGACAGAATGGTATGCCTGCCGGATGGTACAGTAGCAGTGATCAAGAATGTTCCCACCCCTAGTAGCACATGTCACCTGCTGTCTGTATTTAGGGAGAGCCCGACTCAGATGAGCCTGGTTAAAGTCCCCAAGCACAACAGCAAAACTGTCCGGGTATTTACGTTCCGCCCCCGACAGCTGTTCTGCTAGTATGTCCTCTGCTGCGGTGACGTCAATCAATCAATCAATCAATCTTTATTTATATAGCGCCAAATCATAACAAATGTTATTTCAAGACACTTTACAAAAACATTTACAGGTCTAGACCCGTAAATGTTAATAAAATTTTATTAGCAGAAACCCAACATCAAGACAAGATAAGGAGTCTTATCTTATCTTAATCCACCATGAGTACAGGACTTTGCAGCATTTAGCAAGTTACAATGGAGAGGAACAACTTCCCTTTAACAGGCAGAAACCTCGGACAGAACCAGACTCATGTTAGACAGACATCTGTCTCGACTGTGTTGGGGTTAG